>NC_056739.1:291782321-291786729 GCF_019279795.1 Protopterus annectens | reverse complement strand
TTTGTCGTGCATTTAGTCCCAATGTTCTTCAGGAGAGTAAGAACAAACTTATTTTGAAAGGATATTGAAGCATTCCTTTGTGAAGGAATTGGCATCTTCATCTTCCAGCTCTAAATCTCCTTCCTCTTCCAAGAAAGACAAAGCAAAAGCTTCAAAAAGGCAGTTTCCCACCCATTCTGTGTCATCTGAGCCGCCAGACAAAATTACCAAAATGACTATATCCTTGTCTGATCCACTGCCGTCGGTGCTGACAGAGGTTTCTATTGTGGATCCATGACTTTCGGCTCCAGGAGCTTCGGAGCCTGGAACTGAGGCTGTATCTTTAAGCTGGTCAGCTGAACTCTGACCAGTTTCCCCGACTCTTATTTCACCCATCTTCCAGCGATCTAGGTCCCCCACTTTATCTTCCAGGTCCTGTAGGAGCTTTTCTGATTAGGACCTCGAGAGAGTGGTGCATAGACTGCTTCAGACTTTGGTGCTGCAAATTTACTTTCGGCTCTGTCCATGTGTTCCAGAGCCTAATGTACCCTTACACTCTGTCTGTGTTCCTCCTCTGAGCCACTCTGAGCCAGAGTTGTCAGTGCCTTGGGTTGTGGAAAGGTAAGTTCCATCTACTTTAGCTGGTCTCTGTTCTCAGATCTGCTCTGACCCTTTTGTTGACTTTTATGTTGTCTTGGGTACTCATTTCTCCTGTTGGGCCCGGGGAGTGGGATGCTTTGAATTGAACTTTGGTTCCAAGCCTACTTCTCTGTGCTTCAGCGCAGGTGAGCTTGGACCCCACATCTACTTTGGAGCCCATCTCCTTGGCACAGAGGACTGCCTCTGCATCTTCAGAGTGGGGAGGCATCCTCAGAGCCAGAAGGATCGGCCTTTGAGGTGGTGAGTGTGCTGTCCAGGTCTTCAGTTTCAACCAGAAGTACCGACACTTTCCCCCTAAAGCGCCGACTTCAGTCTCTGCTCCCTCCCAACACAGCATTGACTCGCAGCCTCAGGAAACCTCCATGAGTGGTCCCCAGTCTTCTGAAGTCTCCCCAGAATACCTTTGAGGAGCCACCTAGGAAGAAAACTTGTAAGAGGAAACATGTTGACTCCCCTGTTGAGTTCATTACATCAGACACTGATCTTGAGGAGTCAGAAGGATCCCCCAAGTCATCCTGTGATATCATCTCATTCGTAGATATCCTTGAGATCCTGAAACGGAGGCGGCTGGCCCACCACATCCCCTTCTGATGAGTCAGTGTACCTGAAGGCTTTCGGGTCTCAACCCCCCTGTGTCTTGGGTTTCCTCCACCTTTTGACAAGCTACTGGGTCTAGTGAGTCGAAAGGTGTGGGAATCTCCGTAATCTGTGGAACCGGTTCCTAGAAGACCAAATAAATTTTTGTCAACACCCCAGGACAATCTTACTAAGGGCGTTCCCATAGATGCCATGGTGGTGGCAGCAGCCACCAAAAAGGAACTTGTCGAAACTTCCTCCACTGTCCATCCACTGAACAAGACGTCTCGAACGATGGATAGGTACGGGAAGCTTGTCTTTTTTTTCAGCGGCTTTTACACTTAGACTGAACTACTTGTCTCATTCCACAAGGCTCCAGAGAGATGATCTAAAAGAGCTGGGAGAGACTCTGCAGGGTAACGTGTCTGATGCTATATCTCAGAAGGTTAACTCACAGATGTCTACCTTAAATTCTACTGTAAACTCCTCCATGAGGCTGATATGTTACACAGCTGATGGAGCGAGTAGGGCTGCGAGTTCAGTAGTCTCTCTTAGAAGACACTCCTGGATGTGCTTGTTTAACTTTTCAGAGGCCTTAAGTCTACATTTACCAACTCCCCCTTTGACGGATCTTCATTGTTTGGAACCAAGGTAAAGGACACACTCAGGAAGGAAAAACCCTGTTTTCCATGGGAGCCGGTTTTTCCATTCCTTCTAGACCCTATCCCAAAGGGCGGCAAAATGTAGTTCAAGAAGTCTCAGGTTTTTTTCAGGATGCACAAGGTTCCTTTTTCAGAGGCAAAGGAGGAGAAAATAAGGGTAGACGCCGACCTAGAGGGAGAGGAGGCCCGCAGAACCAGGGAGACTTATTCCTTTTGTGGTCATCCCTGTCAGCGCTCCAGAAAGGAGGCCTGACTGTGCGTCTCTGGAGCCAGTCGGGGGTCGTATTTAATACCCACTTGTCTTGAGTGATACCGTGCCAGGCTTCTGGGTATAAAGATAATTACCAGAGGTTACCATATTCCCTTCTCTTCTCCACCCCCTTGGATCAGACGAATCCCAGATGTGCCACCCAGTCACAGGGATTCAGTAACTCTAGAATTCCAAAAGTTGCTCTTGCAGAGTCATCCAACCCATCCCCGCAGACCAAATAGGATTAGGGACTTCAGTTTCTTTTTGGTGCCAAAAAGAACAGGGGAGTTAAGACGCACCTTGGATCTCAGCAAATTGAACTAATCTGTACTGAAAGTCCAAGTTCCGAATGGTCACCTTACAATCTATACTCCCATTGTTAGTGGAAGACATTTGGATGTGCTCCATAGACCTCCAAGATGCATACTACCATATCAAAATGGACAGGGCGTCAAGGAGTCCAGCTGGGAACCAGTCATCAGTTTTGCACCCTGCACTTTGGTCTCGCCACAGCCCCCAGGGTGTTCAAATGCATGACAGTGGTTACGGCTCACTTGATACGTCTGGGATTCCAAGTGTTTCTGTACCTAGACTGGCTCCTGACTGCCACCACCAGGCATCTATTGTTACAGGCCAGGGACAGAACCATTTCAACTTGCCTGCAGTTAGGGATTACAGTAAATTGGCAGAAATCTGCATTATCGCCCTCAGCATGTGAATTTTATTGGTGCCGAAATAAACACTATCTCAGTGAGGGCTTACCTTCCCGTAAAAATTATTCAGAACCTCCGGGAGCAAGTTTTGAGCTTACTTCCTCTAATGAAAGTGAAAGCAAAGATAGTGCTCAAGTTGGGGACAATGACTTCTACAATAACATTAGTTCCATTAGCCAGACTGCACATGAGGGTCCTGCAGTGGTTACGTTTTGCCAAATGGTCACTGCAATATCTACCTCTTTCTCACCCCATCCTGATAACTTATTTGTGCAAACAGGATCTTCGCTGGTGGACCCAGACCAGCAATCTGAACACAGGCAGACTGTTTATACCCCCCCCCCCGTTGCCATGTTGACCACGGATGCCTCTCAGATAGGGGGGGGGGCGCATTATCTAGGGAGAACAGTCCAAGGCACGTGGCAGGAACACGAGGCTCATTTGCTTATCAACGTCTTGGAGATGAGAGCAGTGCTTTCTGGCGTTGCAAGCACTTCACAGCTTTCTCCCTCTAGGGACGATTGCTATCCACTCTGACAATGTTTGTGTGGTACATAAACAAGGAGGGACCAAATCTTGCCCACTCTGCAGAGAAGCCCTTAGAGTGTGGGAGTGGGCAGTGTCTTCCCAGCACTTTCTGGTTGCAACGCACATCACAGGGAAATCCAACGTGATGGCTGCCAGCTCAGCAGGGCTATTCTGATGTCTCATGAGTGGTCTATGTACAAACCTTGCGGAGCACTTTTTCGCAAATGGGGTCAGCTTTGCTGCGATCTATTTGCCACCCCTCTCAATACCAAATGGAACAGCTACTTCACCCTGATTCCCCCGAAAGGGGAAACAACTAGCGATGCACTCGTTCACGATTGGCACTCAGGACTTCTCTATGCTTTCCCTCCATTCCCCCTCATTTCGAAAGTAATTTAGAAAGCAATATCCTTGGGAAGCAAAATTATCCTAATTGCTCCTTACTGGCCTTTACAGATTTGGTTCCCCTTTCTCAGACCTCATCTAATGGACGAGACATGGACTCTGGACCCAGTACCAGATTGTTCCATCCCTCTCTCCACACCCTCAGTTTGACAGCTTGGCTTCTCCAATTCCATCCCTACTCAGGCTTCATGACTTTTCTCCGGAGGCTGTACACATTCTGACATCCTCTCACAAACCTTCTACCAGAAAGATTTATACCAGTAAATGGAAAAGTTTCTCCTTTTGGGCCCATGAGAGAAACTTTGATTCTTGCACAGCTCCCATTTCTGCCATTTTAGACTTCCTTTCTCAGTTGTTCCACCATGATTTAGCAGCAGCCACTATTAAAGTTCAACTGGTAGCTATTTCCATCTTTCATTTGGCTAATGAACTTAACCTTATGGCTCAGACTGTGTAGAGCTTTAAGACCCCCAGTCATGGACCCGGTGGCGCCATGAGATTTGAACTTTGTTCTCCATAGACTTGCGTCAAGCCCTTTCGAACCTTCAGCAGCATGTGACCTTAAGTTCTCATCTTGGAAAACTATATTTTTAGTGGCTATCACTTCTGCAAGAAGTGTCTCTGAACTGCAAGCT
>NC_056739.1:291719821-291777321 GCF_019279795.1 Protopterus annectens | reverse complement strand
CCTTTCTAAACTACTGTAATTAAAAATACTAAAATTATTACATGTGTAACTGATTTTTGTTAGAAATCACTATTTGAAATTGTAAAATATTCACTATGGAAGAGGGTGTTCCCCTCCCCTGGTCTTCCTCCCCTTGAATTGTAATTGTTTTGATTGTACTTTGGTGGATTCTTGTTTTCTTAATCTTTCGGATCCCCGAAGGGGTGGGTATTCAAAAGGGTTGTTTAAATTTCTTACTCTTTCTGTTGCATCCATCAGCTGCTGTTCCTTCAGTATTGATCCCTCCCATCATATCTAGTTTCATTATTATGATGAAAATTGTCTTTCTCACTTCTATTTTTTTAAATCTTAGGTCAAGGGTAGTTTGTTTTCCTTGCATTCCAAAACATCCCTTGCAAACGTCCTTATTTTCCTATTAATTAAAACCATCACATTTGCCATCCATCTTTTTCCTAATATTAAAATATTTATCCCTTTCTGTATCCACAGTAAACATGAGGTCCTTAGTAACGTTGCAATTAAGCATTTAATTTTTCTTGTGTAGTAATTATTTCTATCATTCTCTCTAGTAATAACCCTTAAAATTTCAATACTGCAGGAATTAAAATTGTCAATTAGTTCATAATAAAACATTACCTACTTGCACATTATTGGTCATTTGCATACTCTAAGCCCTTTTGGGACTATGCCCAAACTGACATATTCCTATAAGTATGCATTTTCTGTCTCCAATGTTCTATATTTAAACATTAAATCAAATTTATTCAGACTATTGTAAGAATCAGTTTGCAGATGTTTTTGTTTCACTGTTGCAGCGATCACTTTTGGGTTATCTGCCTGCAGGTAGCCCTCAGTTGGCCTAAATACCAGAGTCTTTGGATTTCTGCATCGAATGCTGTTGCTTCTTCCATGACGTCAGGTTGTCTGGTATAAAACATGCAGCTGACGCCATTACATCAGTCTTTCTTGCCATGTGGTGCCTGAAGCAGTTTGCAAGTGCCGGTCAGCCAACTCCTAAAATTTTCGTTTTTCGAGTTTCAGACATGAAGTCTTCTAAAAGAGAGTACCCCGTTGGGCATCCTTTTTTCTTTCTCTAACCGATGTCAGAAAAAATTAATTGTCTTGCCTGTTGAAAGCAAATACCTCATAGAGGTTTTCATTCTTACTGCGTCACCTGATTAGGCCCAGACCACGACGTTCCTCACTGTTGGTTTTGTGCCTTGCTCAGCGCCTGAACTATTCGTTGTCTGACTATTTTTGTCGCTAAATTCTTTCGCGCTCTATCTCCGTATTCCGAAATGGCTTCGTTAAGCCATCAGACTACCAATTTTCTGAAAAAACGTAAGGATAAAGACAGACCGCATAGGTCCAAAACTGCTGACGACGCTACTGTTAAGCTAGTAGTCAGTCCGCTGGTACTCAGTGAGGTCCTTTCGCAGCCCTGGATACCCGCTTCTACAGATTCGCAGGCCTCTACTGAGACCCATTCTGAGTCTGGTATGCCGCGAGATGCTTTTTCGACTATGGAACCTGTGGATGTCTCTACCTTGGATGGGTCTAGAGCCGCTGTGCAGGCACCGGCTTCTGAGGGTGTATTCAGGCCTTCTGATTTTCATATTAAACCAACTGTTTCAAACTAAAAATACCAAATTTCTCAGGCCTAGAGTTTGCACTATGCCTTGGAAACAGATGACCAAAGAGCATTCTCAGGCCCAAATGCCACAAAAACAAATGCTTAAAATGGCAGAAGACCTTATTACTTTAGGGGAAGTCGGCTTTCCCCCTCAAAAAGACCAAGAACTGAATTTCCTTCTGATTCTTCAGATCAGGAGTCTGATAACTGTAACCCTTCTGGTTACCAGGACATACCCTTACCTACCTATGAGGAGTCTGATGCAGAGGATTCCATTCTCTCTGCTTTCCCACCAGAAGATTTTTCTTTTGGTGAAACCCTTCATACCCTTGTAGAGTATTTGAGGGAATTTTTAAACTTGCCTCAGCACAGGCCTCTAGCTATCCCTCCTGTTCTGGAAATTGTAGATGTCTTCTTGGAATTCAGCCTTACCCCTGATACTTTGCCTCCAGCTACCAGGAAACCTGACAGGTACTACAGAGTACCTCACTCCCACAAATTCCTCTAAGAATCCTTCTGCGGATCCAGGGACCTAAAGGCATTAAGGCTACAACAGCCAAAAATCTTACCCTTTCGGACAGGGATTCTAGGACTTTAGACAGATTGGGTAAGAAGGTATACACCTCTGCTACTCTTGCCATCAGTGCTTTGAATTGCTAGCTTCATATGTTAAAGTATCAGCAACATATTGTGGAACTAATTAAACAGAAAATGATGTTGATTCCTGATTGTGCAGAACATAAAGATTTACAAGCGTTAATGCATTCTGCTAACCAAGTTGGTAAACCTACTTTGCAGTGTAGTTTTGATGCCTTCGAAGCATCTTGCAAGGCTGCTGTCACTGGGTCTCTTCTTAGAGGGCTTGCTTTGCTTAAGGAACAAACCTTGCCAGACCATGTCAAAGCAAAATTACTAGATGCACCTTTAAACCAAGAGCGTCTATTTGGCAATAAAGCAGAAGTCCTCCTCAAAAGGATGGAGGAAAAAGCTAAATCTATGCAAAGATTTCTTACAAGTACAGTCTCATAGATTCAGTAGGCATTGGCCTTCAAACTGATCTTTTTCCAGTCCCTCCCAGACCTTCAGTCCAAATCTAGGGGCAGCAGACCACCAAGACTGCAGTCTCAGGGTGTGCAAAGATCTATGAAATGGAGTGCTCCCACCTCCAAAACAGGGAGTAGTAAGCCGCCCTTCTATGGTAAAATCTCAGTGACTTAACTCTTCCAAGCCTTGCCCAAGTACTTGCACCTTTAGGAGGGAAACTTGCCCTGCATGCCAAAAACTGGGAGTACATTACCCAGGACAGATGGGTCTTAAACATGGTTTCCAAGGGATACAGATTCCACTTCCAACCCCAAGCGGATGGCCAGACCTCCCCCCAAACCAGTCAGCAGAGGCCCAAAAGCAAGTAATTTCTCTTCTCAGTATCAAGGCTATTCAACCTGTCCCAGCAAAACAAAGGGGACAAGGCTTTTATTCACTGTTTCTGGTACCCAGAAAAGAAAACTCTTGGCGTCCTATCCTGGATTTGTCTATTCTCAACACCTTTCTGATGGTTCCAAAATTCAAAATGCTTACTCTCCAACAGCTGTTTCCTATGCTAGCCAAGGACTGCTGGCTGGCAACCCTAGACTTAAAAGAAGCTTATCTGCACATCACCATAAGGGAGTCGTGCAGAAAATACGTACGTTTCAGAGCAGGCTGTATTCACCATCAGTTCTCTGCTCTTTCCTTTGGGTTATCTACTGTGCCCAGGGTATTCACAAAATGCCTAGCTCCAGCCATTGCATATTGCAGGCAGAGAACAATACAAATCTACCCATACTTGGACGGTTGCCTGATTCAGGCAGTCAGGAATTGCTACTACAGCACCTGACATATGTAAAGAGACTTCTAACTTCATTGGGGAACACCATCAATGAAAACACATCTGGTACCGAGCCAACAGGTTGTATTCCTGGGAGCAGGCTTGAACACAACTTCCCAATTGGCATTCCTCACTCCAGAAAAACAAATTTATTTGACAAACTACTTAAATCTACTGGTCACCAAAACTCAGCTATCCGCAAGATAAA
This sequence comes from Protopterus annectens, assembly GCF_019279795.1. Taxonomy (NCBI): domain Eukaryota; kingdom Metazoa; phylum Chordata; order Ceratodontiformes; family Protopteridae; genus Protopterus; species Protopterus annectens. The sequence continues at coordinate 291,773,613 of NC_056739.1, read as the reverse complement.
TACTACAAGCCCTAAGGTTCATCGCCTCTTGCATTCTACTAATTCCATATGCAAGACTGCATATGAGGAAACTTCAGTGGTATTTAAAAAGTCTTTGGTGTTATTCTCGGGACCTGGAAACCATGATTCCTATCATTCCTTGCCTAAGGACAGAGTTCCTGTGGTGATCAGAGGCCTGCTACCACAACAAGGGACTCCCTTTCACTCAACCCCCCTGCCACCCTAACAACAAGATGCATCAGACTATGCATGGGGGGGCTCACATGGCAGGACAATGCATTTAAGGCAAATGGAGCCCAAAGCAAAAGCACCTGCATATAATTCAAAAAGAAATGTTAGCTGTATAGAATGCTTTGACAGCCTTCAAAGGCCTTATTCTTCCAGGACAACTATTGGTAAAGACAGACAACACAGTTATGTGGTACATAAGCAGGGGGGAACCCATTCTGCATATTCGCCATGGTTCTGTGGAACAGCCTTGAGCTACCAAGTGCACCTGCAAGCTCAGTTCCTGCCAGGCAAACTAAATTCACTGGCAGACGACTTAAGCAGAAATCTCATGGACCCACATGAGTGGAAACTGGAATCCAAAATATTCAAGCTTTTGAGGGACGTGGGGAGCACCAGAGGTGGACCTCTTTGCTTCCCCTCAGAACTATCAGTTGAGCAAATACTGCACCAGAACTCCGCACAGCCAAGCTTGGAAAGTGGATGCCCTGTCCTTTACCTGGGAAAGCCTCTCAATCTTTGCCTTTCCCCCTCTGCCCCTCCTCTCGAAGGTTCTACTAAAGATTAAACAGGACAAGTCAAGGACAATCCTGATTGCACCAGACTGGCCACGCCAGCACTGATGCCCTCTTTTGCGCAGTCTGACAGTAGTGCCACCTGCCTCAGACCCCTTCCCTGCTGTCCCAGCAGGAGGGCCAGATTTTGCACCCTCAGTTCCAGACCCTGAAACTAGCAGCATGGCTCATCCGCTGAACTCATCACCAGCAACCCTCAGTAAACAGGTGCTGGATGTCATTCTGGAGGCAAGGAGGCCTAGTACTGAAAGTCCTATTCTGAAAAGTGGAAAACATACTGTTCCTGGAGCCAGTCTAAGGGAATGGACACAACTGTGACCAGCTTACCTCATTATACTAGATTACTTAACATAAATGCTCCACAAAAGGCCTATCCTTATCTTAAATTAAGATTAATGCCTCTGCCATCTCAGCTCATTATAACACTGAGCCACCCCTTTTCTCTCATCCTCTGCTCAAAACGGTTCTTGATAGGAGTAAAAGATTTAAGACCCCATGGGAGCTCCCACTCCTGCCTGAGACCTTAACTTTGTATTGGAAAAGCTCACGCTTCCACCCTTTGAACCTGCTGCTATAGCAGAGTTGAAATTCCTCTCATGGAAAACAGCTTTACTTCTAGCCATCACTTCAGGAAGAAGCGTCTGAATTGCAGGCCCTTAAAGCCGTGGAACCCTTTCTTCCATGTGGATAGGGTTTCCCTCAGGACTAACTCTTCATTTATGCCCATAGTGGTATCTAGTGTGACTTTAAACCAATCCATTCATTTGCCAACTTTTTTCCCCAATCCTCAAAATAAAGGGGAAAGGATCCTAAACTCCCTGGACGTGCACAGGCAGCTTAGGTTTTATCTGGCAGGACTAAGCCTTTCAGAAAATCTGACCAGCTGCTAGTCAGCTTTGCTGCAGGGGCAGAGGGCAAGGCCATTTCAAAGCAAATCATTTCTAAATGGATAGCACACTGCATCCATTTCTGCTACAAACACCATGGGAAACCTACCCCACAGGGGATCAGAACACAGTCCACTAGGGCTTACATCAACCTCTACAGCATTTCTCAGAGGAGTCCCTACCAGGGACATCTGGAAGCTGCAACCTGGAGCTCTGTGCACACTTTCACCAAGCATTACCACTTGCCTATCTTTTCTAAATCCAGAGGTGGATTTGCCACAGCAGTCTTACAGGGCCTGATTGTCAGCCCTAATGCTTCTCAACTACCTCCACCCATCCTCAGCTTTGGGAATCAACCCAAATGTGATGACTGCAACAGTGAAACACTAAGAACATATTACAGTTGTGTGCATTTACCTTAATTTTAGATGTTAGTGTATTCACTGTTGAGTCCTGGTTACCTTCCCTCCAGCCCCCTGACTTCTCTCTACTTCTACCTATCTGTTCTGTTTGGCATATATATCATTGGTGTTTGCTTTTTGCTGGGGGTGTTACATACCATGTAATTGCTTCTTATTTTGGGGGCTCCTGACATCTGGGGCAAGAGAAACTGATGTAATGGCGTTGGCTGCATGTCTTATACCCCTGGCGACCTGATGTCATGAAAAAAGCGACAGCATCGATGCAGAAATCCCAAGACTCTGGTATTCAGGCCGACTGAGGGCTACCCTGCAGGCAGATAACCCAAATGTGATGACTGCAACAGTGAATACACTCTAACATCTACATTTATGGTAAGTGTGCACAACTGTACTTTCTTCCCTTGGTTCATTACATTTAAACTTATGTGAAAAATTAACAACTAACCAGTCCGAGTTCAATGCTGTCCAAGTTAGAATTTATATAGTCACCTCTATTTCACTGGTTTGACAATGAGTTGGTCATTCATCAAGGGTTCACTTTTAGTGCCTCTTAATAGAAAAAAAAAATCCTTTGGGTCCGCTGGAAATCCGTAATATAAGAATTAGACATGTCCAAGTTTTGTTGTTGCCAGTTTTCTCCATTACAATGCCTCACTGTTCATTAAAGTAATGCATTTACTTCCTGAACCGTTTCAGCAGGGACTTCGGATAATAGGCAGATTGTTGATTGGCTAATCGGCGTTAGTATGTCTATCATTTGAGTGAGCTGTCCAATCCGCTTTTTGGTCTCTCCAATGTCGTCATACCTAGCTTTACCAGCTACTGGTACATTAGTTTCTCCTTCCATGTCTCCGTAACGTAACAACTAACAAAATGAAAAAAACAGTGCTCACGATAACACAACTTGTTAAATCCACAAAGAAAGCCACTTGGAAGGAGGAAGCATGTCAAATCAGATAGTTGCTCCACTCAACGTTTAAAGTAAACTAAACTAAAAGTATAAAGCGCGTTTATGGTTTTAGTTTGTAAACAGAAAACTGGAACAGAAGTAATGGTTTTATTGAGGCAAGGCAAGACAACTGGTAAAATTGTGTCTTTGGTATCCCATAGATAGATGGAACCCTGGACCTGTTGTTTTCCAGATAGGAATAGGTTTCAAAATCAACACCACCTTAATGGAATAGGTCCTTCAGTGCAAAATCTATCTTTGTAAGCAATGTGGATTTCATTAAGGGATACTGTGCTGTAAGTTTTTTCATCATGCAAAATAGCAAACATTTTGGACACGTATAAAATCCATTATTAATTAAAGTCTTGGGTCCTGCATCGGTTGCTGTCCCTTCCATGACGTCAGGTCGTCGGGTATAAAACATGCAGCCGACGCCATTGCATCAGTCTTTCTTGCCGTACGGTGCTCGAAGTAGAAGCAGTTTGCAAGTGCTGGTTGGCAGACTCCTGAAATTTTCATTTTCGAGTTTCAGAACCGAAGTCTTCAACTAAAGCCAAGTACCTCATTGGGGAAACTTTTTCTTGCTCCTTACCGATGTCAGTAAAAGTTAATAATTGCATGACTTGTGGAAAGCAAATACCTCAAAAAGATTTAAATTCGTACTGTATTCCTTGCCTAGGCCCTGACCACGACGTACCTTGCTGTCGGTTTTGTGCTTTATTTAATCGGCGCACTATCCATCGTCTGTATATTTTCTCCTCTAAATATTTTGGTTCTCTGTTTATCCAGAAATGTCATCGGTTAGCCATCCGACTACCGGGATTCTGAAAAAGCGCAAAGATAGACGGGCCGCCGAGGTCCAAAACTGCAGACGACTCTTCTAAGCCGGTTGCCAGTTCGCCGGTACTCAGTGAGGCGCTTTTGTAGCCCCTGATACCCACTACTTCTGATTCGCAGGCCTCTACTGAGACCCATTCGGAGTCCGGTATGCTGCAAGCTGCTTCAACTATGTAACCCGCGGATGTGTCTACCTTGGATGGGTTTGGAGCCGCTGTGCAGGCACCAGCTTCTGAGGGTGTATTCAGGCCTATGGACTTGAATATTAAATTGACGCCTCCTTCATTACTAAATCTTGATCCATGTCTAAAAAACCGACACCCAGGCCACATGCTCAGGCCTCTTTGCCTAAAAAACAAATAAGAATGGCTGAAGATCTAATAACTCTAATTAGGGATAGCCAACCCCCCCTCCTAAGAGGCCTAGGACTGAAGTCTATTAATCTTCTGATCAGGATTCTGTTTTTTTGACTCTTCTGATCTGGATTCACCCTTACCTACTTATGAGGATTCTGATGCAGAGGACTCTGTTCCCTGTGCTTCCCCTCCTGAGGATTTTTCTTTTGAGGAAACCTTACAATACTCTAAGGGAGCATTTCCACTGGGAAAGCCAGGATTATTCTGATTCAAAAAAGAAGCTTAGGGATTTCCTTCTCCTACCTCAGCATAGGCCTTTAGCTATTCCTCCTGTACTAGACATTGTTAATGATGCCTTCTATCTAGTTTGGCCCCTGATTTCCTGCCTCCTGCTCCCAGAAAACCTGACAAGATACTACAGGGTTCCTGAGTCCCACAAGTTCCTAGTGCAGATAGACTGTTTCACAGGGGTCCAAGGGCATTAAGGCTTCTACTGCTAAAAATCCTACCCTTTCTGATAGAGACTCCAGGGCGCTGGATAGATGGGGTAAGAAGGTTTGCACTTCTGCAACCTTGGCCATTAGGGCTTTAAACTGCCAGTTTCATATGTTAAAATATCAACACCATGTTATTGGACTGCTTAAACAGAAATAGTTGATTCCTGACTGTGTGGAAAATAAAGAATTACAGGATTTAATGCATTCTGCCGAACAAGTTGGAAAACGTACTTTACAATGTGGTTTTGATTCCATTAGAGGCCTCTTGCAGGGCTGCTGTTACTGGGTCTGTGCTCAGAAGGCATGCTTGACTTAAGGATCAATCTTTGCCTGATCATGTTAAAGCTAAATTGCTCCTTTAAATCAGGACCACCTGTTTGGCAACAAGGCTGAGGAAGTTCTTAAAAAGATGGAAGATGAAGCTAAATCTGTGAAAACTGTTAAAGATTTTTTACAAGTTCAGCCTCCTAGTTTTAGTAGGCACACTGGCCCTCTAAGAATTGGTCCTTTCCAGCCCCTTCCAGGTCTTCTCAAGCCAAACCCAGACATAGCAAAACACCAAGTTTCAGTCCCAGGGAACTCAGAACTAAGCAGTGGGGGGCATCCACTTCCAATTCTGTGAATAATAAGACTGCCCCCTATGGTAAACTGTCTCAATTACTTCCTTTTAAAATTTCCAAGCAATTATCAACTGACTGCCCCTTTGGGGGGAAAGATTGCTCTTCATGCAAAGAATTGGGAACTAATTACCCAGGACAAATGGGTTTTAAATAGTGTCCCAGGGATACAGATTTCTCTTCCACACATTGCCAACACCAAGTGGGTGGCCGGACCTACCCCCAAATCAGTGGGCAGAGGCCCAAAAACAAGTACTTTCTCTCAAGCATGGCTATTCAACTGGTACCAGAAGATGAAAAGGGACAAGGTTTCTACTAGAGACTTTTCGTGGTACCCAGAAAAGACCATTCATGGCTTCCTATCCTGGACCTGTCTAATCTAAACACATTTTTGGAGATTCCAAAATTCAGGATGCGGACTCTTTACCAATTACTTCCTATACAAGGCAAAGATGCCTGGTTGGCAACACTAGATTTAAAAGAAGCATACCTGCACATCCCAATCAGGGAATCTTGCAAAAGATACCTACACTTCAAAGCAGGCTACACGCACTATCAGTTCTCTGCACTAAGATACCTACACTTCAAAGCAGGCTACACGCACTGACTCTTTACCAATTACTTCCTATACAAGGCAAAGATGCCTGGTTGGCAACACTAGATTTAAAAGAAGCATACCTGCACATCCCAATCAGGGAATCTTGCAAAAGATACCTATACTTCGAAGCAGGCTACACGCACTATCAGTTCTCTGCACTGCCTTTTGGCTTATCTACTGTGCCCAGGGTATTCACAAAGTGCCTAGCTTCATTTATATTTTTGAATCATCTGGCCTTTGTAAAAAGGGTTCTAACTTGTCTGGGGTACACCATAAATGAAAAGAAATCACACCTGGTACCCTGTCAACAAATTATATTCCTGGGAGCAAGCTTGAATACAACTTCCCAGATGGCTTACCTCACACCATCAAAGCAAATTCATTTGACAACCTACTTCAAACAAGTGGCCACAAAAACCCTGCTATCTGCAAGACAAATACTGCAAGTCTTGGGGTTCACGGCCTCCTGTATTCTAATTCCATATGTAAGACTGCATATGAGGAAACTACAGTGGTATCTAAAAAGCCTATGGTGTCAGCATTCTCAAGACTGGAAACAATGATTCCTGTCATACCTTGCCTACGCCTAAAGTTCCTTTGGTGGGCAGAGGCCTGCAACCAAAACAAGGGACTAATTTTCACACCACCTCCTGCCGCCCAAACCCTAACAGATGCATCAGACTATGCATGGGGGGCTCACCTGGCAGGGAAGTGCATTCAGGGCAAATGGAACCCAAGTCAAATGCACCTGCATATCAATCAAAAAGAAATGTTAGCTGTACAGAATGTTCTGACAGCCTTCAAGGACCACATTTTTCCAGGACAGCTAATGGTAAAGACGGACAACACCACTGTTATGTGGTACAAAAACAAGCAGGGGGGTACACATTCTTTACCCCTCTCTGCAGACTCTCCATGGCATTGTGGAACATAGCCTTGAGCTACCAAGTGCACCTACAAGCTCATTTCCTGCCAGGAAAATTAAATACACTGGCAGACGGACTAAGCAGAAACCTCCTGGACCCACACGAGTGGAAACTGGAACAAAGGATTTTCAACATGTTAAGCAAATGGGGGAGCCCAGATATAGACCTGTTTGCCTCTCCCCAGAACTACCAATTGGACAAATTTTGCACAAGGACTCCCCACAAACAAGCCTGGAAAGTGGATGCTCTGTCCTTCAGCTGGAAAAACCTATCAGTCTATGCCTTCCCCCCACTGTCTCTGCTTTCCAAAGTACTACTAAGAATCAAACAAGACAAACCAAGGATGATTTTGATTGCTCCAGACTGGCCGCGCCAACACTGGTGTACCCCCTCCTGCCCAGTGTGTCACTGTTATCTGCATGGCACCTGCCTCAGACTTCCTTCCCTGTTGTCTCAGGAGGAGAAGCAGATTCTGCACCCTCAGCTTCCAACACTGAACTTTGCAGCCTGTCTAATTGTTTAATCTCTTCTTTACGATCCCTCAGCAAATCTGTGATGAATATAATTTGAGACAAGGACTAGTACAAGAAAATCTTGTGCTGAAAAATGGAAATGATTCTGTGCTGAAAAATGGAAATGATTCTGTGCCTGGAACCAATCTCAAGGGATGAGCACAGCCGCGACCAATTTACCTCCGATTTTACAATACTTAACTGAGATGCTTCACAAGGGCCTGTCTTTTTCCTACATTAAAATCCACGCCTCAGCCATTTCAGCTCATTATAACAGAACCTCCCCACTTCTTTCATCCACTGCTCAAGCAGTTCCTCAGAGGGGCCAGAAATTTGAGACCACCCAAGAGTGCTCCAACCCCAGCCTGGGACCTTAACTTTGTTTTGGAGAAACTCACTCTACCTCCTTTCGAGCCAGCTGCTACTGCAGACTTAATTTCTTTCTTGGAAACAGCTTTCCTTCTAGCAATCACTTCAGCTAGAAGGGTATCTGAATTACAGACCCTTATGGCAGTGGAGCCTTTCATCATCTTTCATGCAGACAGGGTGTCCCTCAGAACCAATCCATCCTTCATACCCAAGGTGGTATCCAGTGTGGCTCTTAATCAGTCCATTCATTTGCCAACCTTCTTTCCCAATCCACAGAATAATGGGGAACGGATACTGCTTTCCTTAGATGTGCACAGACAACTTAGATTCTACTTGGCCAGGACTAAACCTCAAAGGAAATCTGAACCACTGCTTGGTGGCATTTGCTGCAGAGGGGGAAGGCTATTTCAAAGCAAACAATTTCTAAGTGGATAAGCCATTGCATTAATTTCTGCTATAAGCACCATGGAAAACCTATCCCCCAGGGGATCAGACCTCACTCCACCAGGCTGCATCTACCTCTACAGCCTTTCTCAGAGGCGTTCCTACCAGGGACATCCTAGAAGCTGCTACCTGGAGTTCTGTACATACTTTCACCAAGCATTATCATTTGCCAATTTTCTTTAAATCCAGAGCTGGCTTTGCCACTGCAGTCTTGCAGGGCCTTATAGCAGGCCCTAATTCTATCTAAATTCTTCCTCCCAAACATAGCTTTGGGAATCTACCCAAATGTAATGACTGCAACAGTGAAACACGAAGAACCTTAGTACAGTTGTGTGCACTTACCATAAATGTAGATGTTAGTGTATTCACTGTTGCAGTGCTGGTTACCACCCTCCCTCCAGCCCCCTAACTTTTGGCTACAACTCTACTTTCCTTTACTTTGCTTAAAAGCCTTTTTGGTGTGTTTGCTTTTTTGTTGGAGGTATATCCTTGTGCTTTTATGTTTAATTGCTTCCCATTGGGGGGGGGGGGGGCGGCACCTGACATCTGGGGCAAGAAAAACTGATGTAATGGTGTTGGCTGCATGTTTTATACCCCTGATGACCTGACCTCATGGAAGAAGGGACCGCAACCGACACAGGACCCAAGACTTTGTTAATCAGGCTGACTGTGGGCTACTGCAAGCAGATAACCCAAATGTAATGACTGCAACACTGAATACACTCTAACATATACATTTATGGTAAGTGTACACAACTGTACTTCTAAGTATCAGGGCTATTCAGCCTGTCCCAGCAGAGGAATGGGAAGAAGGTTTTTACTCCAGATTTTTCCGGGTACCCAGAAAAGACAACTCCTGGCATCCTATCCTGCACCTGTCTATCCTAAACACCGTTTTGGTAATCCCAAAATTCAAAATGCTAACTCTTCATCTGCTTCCCATGCTAGGCAAAAATGCCTGGTTGGCAACCTTGGACTTAAAGGAAGCTTACCTGCACATCCCAATAAGGGAATCTTGCAGAAAATACCTACGCTTCAGAGCAGGCTACATGCACTATCAGTTCTCTGCACTGCCCTTTGGCTTATCTACTGTGCCCAGGTATTCACAAAGTGCCTAGCTCCAGTCATTGCCTAATGCAGGCAAAGAAATATTCAAATATACCCATACCTGGACGATTGTCTAATTCAGGCAGAAAGCCACGATATACTATTAAATCATCTGGCATTTGTAAAGAAACTGCTAACCTCACTGGAGTACATCATAAAAGAAAAGAAATCTCACCTAGTACCCTGCCAACAAATTGTATTCCTGGGAGCAAGCTTGAACATAACTTCCCAGATGGCCTACCTCACACCAGAGAAACTTCCCAGATGGCCTACCTCACACCAGAGAAACAAGTTTGACAGCCTACTTCAAACTACTGGCCACAAAGCCAGCTATCTGCAAGGAAAATACTGCAAGCCCTGGAGTTCATGACCTCTTGCATCCTACTAATTCCATATGCAAGACTGCATATAAGGAAACTACAATGGTATCTCAAAAGCTTATGGTGTCAACATTCTCAGGACCTGGAATCAATAATTCTTATTCCTTGTATATCGACAGTTAATTTGGTGGGCAGAGGCTTGCTACCACAGCAAGGGACTGCCATTCACTCTACCCCCTGCCGCCCAAACCTTAACAGACGCATCAGACTATGCATGGGGGGCTCACTTGGCAGGGCAGTGCATTCAGGGTAAATGGAACCAGAGTCAAATGCACCTGCATATCAGTCAAAGAAATGTTGGCTGTACAGAATTCTCTGACAGCCTTCAAGGACCACATTCTTCCAGGACATTTATTGATAGACAACACCACTGTTACGTGGTACGTAAACAAGCAGGGGGGAACCCACTCATACCCTCTCTGCAGACTAGCCATGACTCTCTGGAACACAGCCTTGAGCTACCAAGTGCACCCTACAAACTCCATTCCTGCCAGGCAAGCTAAAGTCACTGGCAGACGACCTAAGCAGAAATCTCATGGACTCTCGAGTGTAAACTGGAACCAAAGATATTCAACATTTTGAGAAACAAATGAGGGAGTCCAGAGAGGGACCCGTTTGCCTCCCCTCAGAACTACCAGTTGGACAAATTTTGCACAAGGACTCCCCACAGACGAGCTTGGAAATTGGATGCCCTGTCCTTCACCTGGGAAAACCTCTCAGTTTGCCTTTCCCCTCTGCCTCTCCTCTTGAAAGTTCTACTAAAGATCAGACAGGGCAAACCAAGGACTATACTCATTGCACCAGACTGGCCACGCCAACACTGGTGTACCCCCTCTTGCGAAGTATGTCACTGCTGGAACCATGGCACCTGCCTCAGACCCCTTCCCTGCTGTCCCAGCAGGAGGGCCAGATTCTGCACCCCCAGTTTCAAATCCTGAACCTTGCAGCCTGGCTAATTATCTGAGCTCTCCAATACCATCCCTCAGTAAGCAAGTGCTGGATGTCATTCTGGAGGTAAGGAGGCCTAGTACTAGGAAATCTTATGCTGAAAAGTGGAAAATATACTGTTCCTGGAGCTAAACTCGGGATGGGCACAACAGTTCCCAGCTTACCACATATTCTTCAATACTTAACAGAGATGCTTCACAAGGGCCTTTCCTTCTCTTCTGTTAAAATTCATGCCTCAGCCATTTCAGCACATTATAATACTGAGCCTCTTCTCTCACCCTCTGCTGAAGCAATTCCTCAGAGGGGCCAAAAATTTAAGACCACCCAGGAGAGCCCCTACTCCAGCCTGGGACCTTAACTTTGTATTGGAAAAGCTCACTCTACCTCCTTTTGAGGCAACTGCAGAGTTGAAATAACTTTCTTGGAAAAAAGGCTTTCCTTCTAGCCATCACTTCAGCAAGAGGAGTATCTGAATTACAGGACCTCATGGCAGTGGAGCCCTTCATCATCTTCCATGCAGACAAGGGTGTCCCTCAGGACCAATCCTTCCTTTATGCCCAAGGTGGTATCCAGTGTGGTCCTCCATCAGTCCATTCATTTGCCAACCTTCTTTTCTAATCCACAGAACAAAGGAGAACGAATACTGCACTCTGGACGTGTACAGACAACTTAGATTTTATTTTGACAGGACCATGCCTCTCAGGAAAACTGAACAGCTGCTAGTTGCTTTTGCTGCAGGGGCAGAAGGGAAGGCCATTTCTAAGCAAACCATTTCTAAGTCGATAGGCCATTGCATTCATTTCTCTATAAGCACCATGGAAAACCTATCCCACAGGGGGTAAGATCTCATTCCACCAGGGCTGCATCTTCAGCCTTTCTCAGAGTTGTTCCTACCAGGGACATCCTAGAAGCTGCTACCTGGAGTTCTGTTCATACCTTCAAGCATTACCACTTGCCTATTCTTAATAAATCCAGAGCTGGTTTTGCCACTGCAATCTTGCAGGGCCTAATAGCTGGTCCTAATGCTCTCTAATTGCCTCCTCCCTTCCTTTACTTTGTGTTTCACTGTTGCAGTCATTACATTTGGGTAGATTCCCAAAGAACCTAGTACCATTGTGTACATTTAAATGTAGATGTTAGTGTATTCGCTGTTGCAGTTCTGGTTACCCTCCCTCCAGCCCCCTGACTTCTGTTGGCTTATACCTCTCATTGTTTACTGTATTTAAGCTTTCTGGTATATTTGCTTTTTGTTGGAGGTGTAACCTTGTATATAATTGCTTCCCATTATGGGGGCACCTGACATCTGGGACAAGAAAAACTGATGTAATGGTGTTGGCTGCATGCTTTATACTCCTGACTACCTGACGTCATGGAAAAAGAGACAACAACCGACGCAGGACCCAAGACTTTGATAATCAGGCTGGCTGAGGGCTACCTGCAAGCAGATAACCTAAATGTAATGACTGCAACAGTGAATACATCCGAACATCTACATTTATGGGAAGTGTACACAACTGTACTTTCCCTTTCCTCCTGCATCTAGCCAAGAGCAATCACCACAAGTTACATCACATAGTGGACCTTATCACACAAGACAAAGGGAACCTCATCCATCCCCACTTGCCAACTCTGCAGTTGACCCTGTGGGTGATAGGGTATTAGTTCCTTTTAGACACATTCTTTGAGAATGTGCTTACAGTCCTGCAGGAGGCCAGGAAACCAAATACCATGAAGTCTTTAGCCAAATGGAAGAGATTTTCAGTATGGTGTCTGAAATGCAACCTGACCTATTGATGGTGGAAATTCCCCTGGTTTTATCTTATTTGTGTGAATTGCTCAATGCTGGCTTGGCTTACTCTTCACTGAAAGCCCACATGTCAGCCATATCTGCCTGTCTGCCTCCATCTCCCCATTTTGCTAGCAGATTTGAGGCTAAACAATTTCTTAAAGGTGCCCTATGCATTAGACGTCCCAGGAAACCTATTCCACCTCCATGGGAAATTAACTTTGTTTTGGAAAAGCTGACTCTCCCACCTTTAGTGCCATCTTCAGCTTCTCCTACAGTATTGCTCCTGGAAAACTGTTACTCCTAGCCTTAACTTCAGCACGATGAGTGTTTGAGCTACAGGCCCTTATGGTATCTATCATTTCTGGTCTTCCACAAGGACAAGGTTTCCTTGTGCACAAACCCCTCATTTATGCCCAAGGTAGTCAATGACTTTTCTTTAAATCAGTCCATCCACATACCTACCCTTTTCCCTTCTCCCCAAGAACTCTAGTGAGAGGGTGCTCCATACTTTAGATGTCCACAGACAACTTGAATTTTATTTAGACAAAACCAAATTGGTTTGAAAGTCTGATCAACTTTTTGATTGTCACCACCCAAGGGCCGTGGAGGGGGCTGTGTCCAAGCAAAATATTTTCTCCTGGATTTCCAAGACCATTGCCTTTTGCCATACACTCACCATGGTAAGACTGTCCCTCCCTCTGTTAGGGCCAACTCCACCAGGGCTGTTGCCTCATCTGGGGCCTTTTTCAAGGGACTGGATACTAATTCAGTTCTAGAAGGAGCTAGATGGACTTCAGTCTATACCTTCACCAAACACTACAAATTAGATGAGGACACCAAATCTAGAGCAGGGTTTGCCAGAGCTGTACTGCATGGGTTCCTGGAAAGCTCCTTTGCTGTACCTTCTTCCCTTATTTCATGACCTTCGTTATTCTTTCTCAATCAATACTGCAACAGATGAATAAAAGGACATAGAATAGTTGTGCAAAATCTTACTCTAACGATAGAGGTCTTTCTCTTCAGTGTTGCAGCATTCCTATCCCTCCCTCCTTCCCCCTGACCTTGCTTATTGGTTGATTCTTACAGTACTTCCTTAGGTTGGCATTCCTTTTTGGTAGTCAATTCTGAGGACTCTGTGCGCATACATCACTTTTATGGCCGACGTTCATTCTCAGCCTATATGCAATGTACCATGCACCCTAGTGCAAGTTTTTTTATACTGGCCAACGTCTGGTCGCCTGTAGTTGGGAACTCCCTCATGTAATGGATACTGCAACAATGAACAGAGGGACATCTATCGTTATGGTAAGATTTTGGATAAATATTCTTTATTGTAAGATTTTGCAAAACTGCTATCTCATCACCTGATTCTGCAGTTTGGGGATTCTGTGTTCTGTGATGGAGCACTTCAGGTGGGATTGTTCCCAAGTGTCACTCAACAGGTATGTGCTAATATGAAATGAGTCTCCTGCTCTTTCAGCTGTTCCTGTAGTGCTTTCTGCTTTGCTTGGTATCTTTACAGTTGGTTCTGTGGCTCCTGATTCTTAGCATCTGGCCCTCAAGAAGCCAGACCATGTCTGTGAGGTACTGGAGGCTTTCAAGTACCTCTGCAAGTGTCCAGACCCTACTGTGTTCTGTTTCTACAAACAAAATTTGTAAACTTCTGTCCACCTCCAACTTTTTTCTGAGAGCTGAGTTATGGAGAGGTATTGTATACCTCTGCAACACTAGCATTCGGGGCCATAAACTATCCAAACCCATATGACCAGGTATGTTTTGGCTCTCTTGTCCCAGCTTACGAGAGGGGGGGTCAGTTTGCCTGACTTCTCCTTTGCTCTGCTGTACTTAAGTGGCTTGCCATGCCTTTAAATGCAGTTAATGATTCAGCTGCTGCATCCTCTAGGGCTGCTGCTTCTGGTTTTGTCAGGAGATATTCCTTGTTAGGCGTACGGGCCTAACCTGATATTAATTTTATTTTTTTATTTAACATTTGCTTACAAGAAACGTTTGACTTGGAACGAGACGATTTTCAGCAGAGGCCTGGGGAGAAATGCTCTAGACGCATGTCTTTTATGTGGGAGGAAACGCACACAAACGCAGGTAGGACATGTAGACTCGCACAAAAAGCACCCCAGGTAAGAATCTAGAGAGCCTCTTGCTGTGAGGCAACAATGTTAACCTCTGCACCACTGCGCCGTTCTTGTACTAAGGCTATAGTTTTAGATTCTGGCTTTGGTAACCAAAATATTTTTCATACTGTTGCAGTACTGTTTAAAAGTCTACAAGAAAAATGGTAAAGTTGTGCAGGACATTAAACAGTTTTTTCTGTGCTATCCCCAAATTTCAGGAGAACTATCCCTTCAAATCTGCTTTAGTGAGTAGGCAGCCTTACCAACCTCCTAGAAGCTAGAGGGTTTTCCAAATGTATGTTTTCTGATGAGCCCACACAGACTTTTAAAGGCCAAAAGCCTTCCTTCACTGATAAATCTGTCTGACATCCCCCCCCCCCAAACTGGGTTCCGTTATCCCTCAGGCTGTCCCTTTTTTCTTCCTGTTTGTCAACAGAATACCGAGGACTATTGGGTCTGTTCAATTATTCAGCAAGGTTATTTCATGGCATGGAAGTCCCTTTCCCCTTTCTCTGGCCATACTCTGCCTCCTCTAGACCAACTCTTATTTATCAGTCGTCTTGCAGGATCTGTTGGATCAATGAAGTATTCAGTCTGTCCCAATTTCCCAGCAAGAATAGGGTTCTGTTCTCATCTTCCTGTTGTCCAGGAAAGAAGGGTAATGGATACCCATTATAAATCCTTATTTCCTTGCCACCTTCCTAGAAGCATCTCTTCAAGTTGCTCTCTTCCAGGTCTTTTCTCTCTTGCTTCCCCAGACATTTGTGGTGTCTAGATCTAGAGTGCCTGTCCTGTATTCCCATTCGTCCTCTTTTCACAAATTTCTTGCATTTCTGTTTCTTCCTCAGTGCTTTGTCCTTAGTTTTTTTTTTTTTGGTCTGTCCCCTGTGATAGCCATCTGCAGGCTCCAGGGGATTCAGATATTTCCTTATCTGGATGACTGATTCTTCAGGATTCCTCTCAACCCCAGCTGCTTCAAGATTTACACTTTACTGTGCTCCTGTTGCAGAGCCGAGGCTGTTACTGTCAATCTCCAGAAATCTGTTCCGACTCCTGAGGGCCATTTTTCCTGTGTTTCAAACTTCAGACCATTCCAATGTTGGCTTCTCTTCCCCCTCCAGAGTTCTGTCCCTAACTGCTTATTTTCAGTCTCTGCTTCCTCTCCCTCTGTTCTTTCTGTAAATTTCTCAAAGTCCTGGGGTTCATAGAATCCACCATTCCTATGCTGCTGTTTGCCAAACTTCAAATGAGAAAGTTCCAGTGGTACCTCAAGACTGTGTGGCTCCAACATTGCCACCCTCTGGAATTTCCACTCTTTCCATCTCACACTAGTTTCTTTTTTGGATTTTGTAGATTTCTGTCTAAGTCTGCTTTTCCAGTCTTCTACTCGGGAGCTTTTCAGACTTCCCTGATCTAGGATGGGGAGCTTTTTTCAGGGTTTCTGGCCCTTCCATCAGTTGTCAGACAACATCAACATTAGAGATGAAGGCTCTCATCCTTTCTTTGCAGGCCTTTCATTTCTCTTGAGTATCAGGTTCTCTAAAGGTTTTCACAGACAAATTCGCAGTTGTGGTACGTCAGATAGAGGGCACAAAGTCTTAGTTACAGGCTTGGCTCTTCAGGCCTGGGATTCGCTATCTGCCATCATATCACTCTTCAGGTGGTATACTTACTCTGAGCACAACCTCATGGTAGACTCTCCGAGTAGATCAAGCCACAACCTTATGAATGGGTGCTTCACAAGGAGGTGTTTCTGGACATTGTTCATCAGTGGGGTACTCTGCAAGTGGTGTTCTCTGCTTGTCCTCTGAACAGTCAACTTCCTCTTTTCTATTCCAGAGTCCAAGTTCCCTGTCTTGAAAGATGGACGCCATGTCCTTTTCTTTGAAGGGGATGTTCCTCTGTGGCTATCTTCCTCTTCCCATGCTTTTTAGGGTCCTACACGAGATTCAGTAACTCTCAAAATGTTGCTGGCGACTACCATTTGGTCCAGACAGCACTTGTTCCCCCCCTTCTTTCACTTGGCCAGAGGCAGTCATAAGTTACCTCAATGCATATATCTTGTCACACAGCCCAAGGCTTCTTTCATTCACCTTCCCTTGCCCACACATCTAACACTTAGTGATAGGGTTTTGATTCCCTTTAGACGACCAGTTTTCTGAGTACATGCTTAGAGTTCTGCAGGAGGCCAGGAAACCCACTACCAGAAAATCCTATGTAGCTAAATGAAGAGATTTGTGGTTTCTCAAGCTTAACCAGGATTCCTTTTCAGTGGGGGTCCCATTGGTTCTTTTGTGCAAATTGCTCAATGCTGGCTTAACTTGATCTGTTGAATCTTTTGTCAACAATTTTTGCCTTTCTGCCTTTGACCCCTCCTTTTGGCTGCTTGTTTGGAGGTTAAGCAGTTAAGAATCTCCTTCATGTTAGGCCTCCAAGGTGGCCTTTTCTTCCTTGTGCCCTTAATGTTGTCCTTGAAAAACTCACCCAGACCCTTTTTGAGTCTGCTGCTTCCTCTTTACAGCACTGCACCTTGAAGACTGTTTTTTAGTGGCTCATTCTTCCACTAAAGACATTTCTGAATGCCAGGCTTTTGTGGCAGTTCCTGTTTTTCTTGGTGATATGGTGTCCTGCCTACTAATCCTCCTTTTATGCCCAAGGTGGTTAACGATTTGTCCCTGAATCAGTCTGTCACACTCCCTTTTTCCTTTTCCATAATATGCTAATGACGAAGGTGTTTCACACCTTGGATTTACATAGACAGGACAGATATTTGGACAAAAGGCCTTTAGAAAAATCTGAGAACCTTTGTTTCTTTTAGTTCCAGGATATTGGGTTTGGCTGTTTCTAATTAAACCATCTTCTCTAGGATTTCTAAGGCCATTTCCTTTTACTGTTTTTATGGTAAGCATCTTGGCATCTTTCTACTTCAATTTGAGTTCATTCTACTATGGCAGTTGCCTCTTATGGAGCTTTGTTCAAGGGTCTGAATATAAGCTCCATTTTAGAAGCTGTCACTTGGTCACTTTTTTCATACTTTTAATTATAAGTTGGATGTTATTTCCAGAGCAAGGGCAGGGTTTGCCAGGGCCATCCTTCATGGATTTGTGGGAAAGATGTTCCTTACCTTCTTCCTCTTACTGCTTTTACAGTAGCTTTCATCTCCCACATTAAGGAATACTGCAACAATAATGAAAGACATTGTACATTTGTGCATGATGTTACCATAACAGTAGATGTCCTACTTCTTACTGTTGCATTTTTTGGCCCCTCAGTCTTGCTTCCCTTTCCCTTCCTTTTCTTGTAGGGAACACACTTCTAGCTGAGCGAGGAGGGGTTCTTTTTTTTTTGCCCTTTTCCCTTTTATTTTTCCATGATGTACATGTCCTTATTTTTTCTGGGGTTGCTCTAGTTCTCTTGGGGCACTTCAGTTCTCAGGATTGAGCCTTTGTACATCACTTTTATGCCCTACACCTGTGTGGGGGTCATACGGCTGATGTGTATCATTTTACTGTAAAGGCTTTGGTATGCTGGCCTGACATAGGACTGTCCTCTGCAGGATATCCCACATGTCTTACTTTTCACTGCTGCAGTATTCCTTACATCTGCTGTTATAGTAAGATCTTGCACAGCTGTACTTTCACTTACCAAAAGCTTCAGGAGAGCTGGTAGATGAGCAGTATATGGTAGGTTCACTAGAAATGACAAGGCTAACTGCTAGAGTCCTTACAGGCTTAGCCAGATTTTTACCCAGATTTTACCTAGTTTTTTAACCCTAGGGAAAGATGAGTCAGCAGGCAGGATTTTTGACAATTTTTAGACTGCCTATGTCCATAAGGGTGCTACCCAGGAGTAAAAAGATTTCTATACCAAAATTCAGGATTGAACCAGAGACGTTTAGATGTTTAGTCCTAACACTACCAGTGGAGGTATTTCAGCTAATTTGGAGTAACGGGTGCTGGAAAAGGGGAGTTGACAGCTTGAGTTGATGCCTGCAGCATGTAGTCCTACTTGTGAAGGTGAACACACTTCTTAGAGCTAGTGTTATGGTAAGAACATAATTTTTCTTTCCTTAATGCTGTCAGTTGTTATTTGTAGATAATCCAGAGGATAACATGGGTAAGCCCGCCTGCTATCAGTACAGAATGGAAGAGGCAAGTGGCAGAAGAAGCAATTGAAAGTCTCAGTGCTTCAAGACTAGCGAAAAACATCTGCAGCCAGTTCCGGACCAGATTAAATAGCTCTCATGAAGCCTTTACAGCATCTCTGAAACAGGTGAGTTTGTTTTGTACAGTACATGGCAAAGGAAGACCATGCTGAACAATATTAGAATTAACAGAGCAGAGTTGCCTGTGACTTGATATTTTTTTCTCCATGAACCTTTGATTCACAGGTCACCTGAAAAAAAGTTTTGTTTTTAAAGCACTGTAATACTGATCTAGTCTCTTCAGGATTTGTTCACCTGCCTATACTTAGTGATGTCAAATTTTTGTTTGTTGACAGACTGGACAGTAATTGAACAGCAGAGTCAAAGTAGATATAAATCTAAAAAATCTCTCTGCCTTACTTATAAATCATTTTCTCAAATTTAAAACTTGTCACAAAGGTAAACAAAATATAAAAACTTTAATAGAAAAAATTTAAAACCACATTGTCTTTTTTCAAACAGCCAGAAAGTGAAAAAAGACTAATGTCATTAAAATTAAAAACATATGCACATAATTTTTATTTAAAAATGTAAGTAGAAATCTGCATTTTATTTTTAGTGCCTTAGTCAAATGGTGGTCACTTGTACTTAAAGAACAGGTGTAAACATTGATGTAAAACATTACTGCAATTTTTTTTATTAAATCAAAATACAAAATAACATACACATGGCACAGTAACGCGTGGGCCATTATCAGTGTGGTAATGCTCCTCCCTGAGTGGGCTTCAGAGGAGTATAATGGACATTTTAGGAGTGGTAAGATCCATTGTTACACTCCTTGGCAATCTTACTTCCTTATATCCAACTTATAAGGATAATTTATGTATCCTGTTTTATTTCCCGGTAAACGCAATAAATAAATATGTTGTACATGTTTATATGCATTGTGTACTTAAGACGCTTTTAGCCTCACCTGTCTGTAATCTGATACCTAACTAATCTTAAATGGCAGTCTGCCTGCCTTAACCCATTTACACTTAAAATTATAGGTACTTAAAATACTGTCCTAAATTAGATGTCTGACACTACTACGACCTTAGGGTAGAAAAATTATTAGAGCTAGAATTAGAGTTACAACTAGTTATTCTGAAAAGGCATTACGAGCAAAACAAACCCAATACTACTAAACTAGGAATTCTATGCAACAATAACTAAACTAAAATGAAAGTACCTTAAATAACATAAAATATTGTAACCTGTAACTCTTGCTGTGCTACTTAAATAATTTACTGGATACCTTAAAATTGTATTAAAATGACTTTGGGAATAGACTACAAAACTACACAGATGAAGGCATAAGATGCAAAAAAAGAAATTGCATAACACACTGCTGAAAATTTTATTCAGTTATTTCATGATTGCATTGAATGTTTATACAGCAATTGTTATGCATTTGTAGTATGAGCGTAGCGATGATGATTTGATATTGAGAAAAAGCTGAAGTGTTTCATTTCTTTAGTATGAGACCCTATCGTAACAACACTTAGGAGATGTAGAAAGGGCCATCTGGCAAAGAGCAGTGGCAGAGGGTATAACAGCTTTGTTTCTGCCAGATGTTCTTAGTGTTTCACTGTTGCAGTCATTACATTTGAGTTATCTGCATGCAGTATCCTTCAGTCGGCCTGATTAACAAAGTCTTTGGTCCTGCGCCGGTTGCTGTCCCTTCCATGATGTCAGGTTGTCAGGGGTATAAAACATGCAGCTGACACCATTACATCAGTCTTTCTTGCCGTGCAGTGGCTGAAGCAGTAGCAGTTTGCAAGTGCCGGTCGGCAGACTCCTGAAATTTTCATTTTCGAGTTTCAGAACCAAAGTCTTCAACTAAAGCCAAGTACCCCATTGGGGAAACTTTTTCTTGCTCCTTACTGATGTCAGTAAAAGTTAATTGCATTTCTTGTGGAAAGCAAACACCTCACAAAGATTTTCATTCGTACTTTATTCCTTGCCTAGGCTCTGACCACAACGTACCTTGCTGTCAGTTTTGTGCTTTATTTAATCAATGCACTATCCATTGTCTGTATATTTTCACCTCTAAATATTTTGATTTTCGGTTCAATTATCCAGAAATGTCATCGGTAAGCCATCTGACTACCGGAATTCAGAAAAAACGTAGAGAGGCGCCGCCTAGGTCCAAAGCTGCCGACGATGCTTCTCCTTAGCCAGTCACCAGTACTCAGTGAGGTGCTTTTGCAGCCCCTTGATACCTGCTACTTCTGATTCGCAGGCCTCTACTGAGACCCATTCGGAGCTGCGAGATGCTTCAACTGTGGAACCTGTGGATGTCTCCATCTTGGGTGGGTCCGGAGCCGCTGTGCAGGACCGGCTTCCGAGGGTATATTCAGGTCTACGGACTTGCATATTAAACAGACGCCTCCTTCTTTTTTAAGGCGTAAACCTCGAACCATGCCTCGAAAACAGACGCCCAGGCTGCATGCTCAGGCCTCTATGCCTAAAAAACAAATAAGAATGGCTGAAGATAATATAACTTTAATCAGGGGAAGCCATATCCACCCTCTTCTAAAAGACCTAGGACTGAAATTGTTTATGAATCTTCTGATTTTTCTGAGTCTTTGATCTGGATTTACCCTTATCCACTTATGAGGATTCTGATGCAGAGGACTCTATTTCCTCTGCTTCCCCTCCAGAGTATTTTTCGTTTGAAACCTTGCACTCTTGAGAGCATTTCCACTGGGAAAGCCAGGATTTTTCTGATGCAAAAAAGAGGCTTAGGGATTTCTTTCTCTTGCCTCAGCGTAGACCTTTAGCTATACCTACTGTACTAGACATTGTTGATGCCTTTTTTGGAATCTAGTTTGGCCCCTGATTCTTTGCCTCCTGCCTCCCAGAAAACCTGACATTACAGGGTTCCTGATTCTCAAGTTTCTTTTTAAAAATCCTATTGCGGATCTGGAGACTATTTCACAGGGACCCAAGGCTATTAAGGCCTCTACTGCCAAAAACCCTACCCCTTCTGATAGAAACTCCAGGGCGCTGGATAGATTGGGGTAAGAAGGTTTACACTTCTGCAACCTTGGCCATTAGGGCTTTAAACCGTCAGTTTCATATGTTAAAGTATCAACAACGTATTGGATTGCATGATTGCTGAAAATAAGGAATTGCAGGATTTAATGCACTCTGCTGAACAGGTTGGAAAACATATGTTGCAATGTGGGTTTGATTCTTTAGAGGCCTCTTCCATGGCTGCTGTCACTGGGTCTGTATTCAGAAGGCATGCTTGGCTTAAGGAGCAATCTTTGCCTGATCATGTTAAAGCTAAACTGTTGGATGCTCCCTTAAATCAGGACCATCTGTTTGGCAACAAGGCTGAGGAAGTTCTTAAAAAGATGGAAGATAAAGCTACTTCTATGCAAATTGTTAAAGATTTCTTAAGTTCAGCCTCCAAGATTTAGTAGGCATTGGCCCTCTAAGAATTGGTCCTTTCTGGCTCCTTCCAGGCCTTCTCAATCCAGACACAGCAGAAATCCCAGGTTTTAGTCTCAGGGGTACGCACAAGACTAAGCAATGGGGGGCTTCTGCTTCCAAATCTGGGAGTAGTAAGACTCCCCCCTATGGAAAACAGTCTCAATTACTTTATTTTAAAACTTCCAAGCACTTCTCAACTAAATGCTCCTTTAGGGGGAAAGATTGTTCTGCAGGCCAAAAGCTGGGAACTCGTTACCCAGGACAAATGGGTTTTAAATGGTGATCCCAAGGACACATTACCAACGTCAAAAGGTTGGCCAGATCTACCCCCAAATCAATGGGCAGAGGCTCAATAGCAAATACTCTTTTAAACATAAAGGCTATTCACACTGTACCAGAAGAGGAAAAAAGGACAAGGTTTCTACTCAAGACTTTCCCTGGTACCCAGAAAAGACAATTCATGGCATCCTATTTTGGACATGTCTACTCTAAGCACCTTTTTGGTTATTCCAAAATTAAAGATGCTGACACTTCAATTGCTTCTTATGCTAGGAAAAGATGCCTGGATGGTAACCCTCGATTTAAATGAAGCATACCTGCACATCCCAATCAGGGAATCTTGCAGAAGATACGTACACTTCAAAGCAGGCTACAATCATTACCAGTTCTCTGCACAGCTCTTTGGTTTATCTACTGTGCCCAGGAAATTCACAAAGTGCCTAGCCCCTGTCATCGCATTTTGCAGGCAAAGAAGTATTCAGATATACCCATACCTGGACGATTGTTTAATTCAGGCAGAAAGCCAGGACATACTTTTGAATCATCTGGTCTTTGTACAAAGGGTGCTAACTTGTCTGGGGTACACTGTAAATAAAAAGAAATCACACCTGGTTACCCTGTCAACATATCTTATTTCTGGGAGCAAGCTTGAATATAATTTCCCAGATGGCTTTCCTCGCGTTAGAGAAACAAATTCATTTGACAACCTACTTCAAACAAGTAGCCACAAAAACCCTACTTATCTGCAAGGCAAATACTAAAAGTTTTGGGGTTCATGGCCTCCTGCATTATTTTAATTCCATATGCAAGACTGCATATGAGGAAATGGCAGTGATGTCTAAAAAGCCTGTGGTGTCGTCATTCTCGGGATCTAGAAGCAATGATTCCTTTCATACATTGTCTATGCCTAGAGTTTCTTTGGTGGGCAGAGGTCTGCCACAAAAACAAAGGACTACCATTCACACCAACCCCTGCCACCCAAACCCTAACAGATGCATCAGATTATGCATGGGGGGGGCTCACCTGGCAGGGAAGTGCATTCAGGGCAAATGGAACCAAAGTCAAATGCACTTGCATATCAATCAAAAATAAATGTTAGCTGTATAGAATGCTCTGACAGCCTTCAATGACCACATTCTTCCAGGACAATTAATGGTAAAGGACAACACCGCTGTTATGTGGTACATCAACAAGCGGGGGATACACATTCTTACTCCTATGCAGACTAGCCATGGCATTGTGGAACACAGTCCTGAGCTACCAAGTGCCATCTACAAGCTAAATTCCTGCCAGGAAAACTAAATACACTGGCAGGCGAGCTAAGCAGAAACCTCATGGACCCACATGAGTGGAAGCTGGAACAAAGGATTTTCAACATGTTGACAAGCAAATGGGGGAGCTCAGATATAGACCTTTTTGCCCCCCCCCCCCCCCGAACTATCAATTGGACAAATTTTGCATAAGGACTCCCCACAAACAAGCTTGGAAAGTGGATGCTCTTTCCTTCAGCTGGAAAAAACTGCAAACTGCTAAGTACTACTAAAGATCAAGACAAACTAAGGACGATTTTTATTGCACCAGACTGGCCACACCAACACTGGTACCCCCTCTTACGCAGTGTCACTGTTGGCCCCATGGTACCTGCCTTGGACTCCTACCCTATTGTCTCAGCAGTAGAACCAGATTCTGCACCCTCTGCTTCATACACTGAACCTAGCAGCCTGGCTAAATAGCTAATCTCTCCTTTACCATCCCTCAATAAACCAGTGATGGATATCATTTTAGAGGCAAAGAGGCCTAGTACTAGAAAATCTTATGCTGAAAAATGGAAAAGATTCTGTGCCTGGAACCAATCTCAAGGGATGAGCACAGCAGTGGCCAATTTACCTCAGATTTTACAATACTTAACTGAGATGCTTCACAAGGCCTGCTTTTCTCAATAAAAATTCACGCCAAAGCTATTTCAGCTCATTATAACACAGAACCTCCCCTCTTCTCTCATCCACTGCTCAAGCAGTTCCTCGGAGGGGCCAAAAATTTTCCAACTCCAACCTGGGACCTTAATTTTGTATTGGCGAAACACACTCTTCCTCCTTTCAAGCCAGCTGCTACTGCAGACTTTAAAATTCCTTTCTTGGAAAACAGCTTTCCTTTTAGCAATCACTTCAGCAAGAAGGGTATCTGAATTACAGGCCCTCATGGCATTGGAGCCTTTCATCATCTTTCATGCAAACAGGGTGTCCCTCAGGACCAGTCCCTCCATGCCCAAGGTGGTATCCAGTGTGACCCTTAATCGGTCCATTAATTTGCCAACCTTCTTTCCTAACCCACAAAACAAAGGGGAATGGATACTGCACTCAGACTTGCACAGACAACTTAGATTCTACTTGGACAGGACTATAAACCTCAAAGGAAATCTAACCAACTGCTGGTGATATTTGCTGCAGGGGCAGAGAGGAAGGCTATTTCAAAGCAAACTATTTCCAGATGGATAGGCCATTGAATTCATTTCCGCTGCAAGCACCATGGAAAACCTATCCCACAGGGGATCAGACCCCACTCAACCAGGGCTGCATCTAACTCTACAGCCTTTCTCAGAGGCATCCCTACCAGGGACATCCTAGAAGCTGCTACCTGGAGTTCAGTGCATACTTTCACCTAGCATTACCATCTGCCAATTTTCTCTAAATCCAGAGCTGGCTTTGCCGCTGCAGTCTTGCAGGGCCTTATAGCTGGTCCTAATGCTGTCTAAATTCCTCCTCCCATCCTTCGCTTTGGGAATCTACCCAAATGTAATGACTGCTACAGTGAAACACTAAGAACATAGTACAGTTGTGTACACCTACCATAAATGTAGATGTTGTGGTGTATTCACTGTTGCAGTCCTGGTTACCCTCCCTCCAGCCCCCTTTCTTCTTTTGGCTATACCTCTACTCTACTTCATTTTGCTTAAAAGCTTTTTGGTGTATTTGCTTTTTTGTTGGAGGTATAACCTTGTATATTTTTAGATTTAACTGCTTCCCATTAGGGGGGGCACCTGACATCTGGGGCAAGAAAAACTGATGTAATGGCATCGGCTGCATGTTTTATACTCCTGACGACCTGACGTCATGGAAGAAGGGACAGCAACCGACTCAGGACCCAAGACTTTGTTAATCAGGCTGACTGAGGGCTACTGCAAGCAGATAACCCATATAATGACTGCAACAGTGAATACACTCTAACATCTACATTTATGGTAAGTGTACACAACTGTACTTTGCCCATGCCTGTCGGCTGTCAAGAGTTTGTAATATTTTTGGTTTGTACCTGGTAAATTTTTCTGATTTTCTGTTAAATCAGATTAGTTAGTGAAAGACAAGCATTTCATTCTTCAGAAAATGCATATTTACTGCAAAACTGGATGTTCTTAGTGTTTCCCTGTTGCAGTCATCACATTTGGGTTATCTGCCTACAGGTAGCCCTCAGCCGGCCTGAATACCAGAGTCTTCATATTTCTGCGTTGGATGCTGTCACTTCTATGACATCAGGTCGTCAGGGGTATAAAACATGCAGCCGACGCCATTACATCAGTCTTTCTTGCTGTGCGGTGCCTGAAGCAGAAGCAGTTAGCAAGTGCCGGTCGTCTGACTCCTGAAATTTTCATTTTCGAGTTTCAGACCTGAAGTCTTCAAAACAGATAAGTATCCCATCGGGGTCCTTTTTTCTTGCTCTAACCGATGTCAGAAAAAAAAATTAACAATTGTCTTGCCTGTAAGAAGCAAATACCTGAGAGATTTTCATTCTTATTGCATCACCTGTTTAGGCCCAGACCACGATGTCCCTCACTGTCGGTTTTGTGCCTTGGTCAACTCCCGAACTATTCAGCGTTGGGCTGTTTTTGTAGTTAAATTTCGATCTCCATCTCCGTACTCCGAAATGGCTCCATTAAGCCATCCGACTACCGATCTTCTGAAAAAAAAAAAAACATAATGATAGACGGACCGCATAGGTCCAAAACTGCCAGCGACTCTTCCGTTAAGCTAGTCACCAGTCCGCCAGTACTCATTGAGGCAATTTCGCAGCCCCTGATACCTGCTACTACAGATTCACCGGCCTCTACTGAGACATGCAGAGTCCGGTATGCCGCGAGATGCTTCTTCGACTATGGAACCTGCGGATGTCTGTAACGGATGAGTCCAGAGCTGCTGTGCAGGCATCTGCTTCTGAGGGTGTATTCAGGCCTACAGACTTTCGTATTAAACCGACAGCATCTTTTCCAACTAGAAGTACTGAATTCCTCAAGCCTAAAACTCTATGCCTAGAAAACCGATGACTCAGGCCCATATGCCTCAAAAACAAATGCTTTGAATGGCTGCAGACCTTATTAATTAGGGGAAGCCAGCCTTCCCCCTCTAAGAGACTTAGAACTGATTTTTCTTTCTGATTAGTTTGATCAGGAATCTGATATCTCGGCTCCTTCTAATTACCAGGATTTGCCCTTATCGACTTATGAGGATTCTGATGCAGCAGATTCCATTCCTGCTGCTTCTCCTCCAGAAGACTCTTTTTTTGGTGAAACTTTGCATACTCTTAGGGAGCATTTCCGCTGGGAAAGCCAGGACTATTCTGAGTCCAAAAAGAGACTTAGGGAATTCTTACTCCTGCCTCAACACAGGCCTCTAGCTATCTCTCCTGTTCTGGCTATTGTACATGATGTTTTCTTGGAATCTAGCCTTACCCCAGACACTTTATCTTCAGCTCCCAGAAAACCTGACAAGTACTATAGAGTTACCGGACTCTCTCAAGTTACTCTTTAAGAATCCTACTGCGGATCCAGAGACCATTTCCCAAGGACCAAGAGGCATTAAGGCTACTGCTGCCAAAAAGCCCTACCCCTTGTGATAGACATTCTAGAGCCTTAGATGGTAAGAAGGTTTACACTTTTGCTACTTTGGCCATTAGGGCTCTAAATTGCCAGTTTCATTTGCTAAAATATCAGCAGCATATTATGGGACTACTTAAACAGAAAATTATGTTAATTCCTAAATGTACTGAACGCAAAGACTTGCAAGATTTAATGCATTCTGCTGAACAAGTTGGTAAACAATACTTTGCAATGTGGTTTTGATGCTTTAGCAGCATCTTGCAGGGCTGCTGTCGCTGGGTCTGTACTTGGAAGGCATGTTTGGCTTAAGGAGCAAAACCTGCCAGATCATGTTAAAGCTAAATTACTGGATACACCCTTAAAGCAAGACAGCCTTTTTGGCAACAGAGCAGAGGAAGTCCTCAAAAAGATGGAGGAAAAAGCTAAATCTATGCAAACTGTTAGATTTTCTACAAGTACAGCCTCCCAGATTCAGTAGGCATTGGCCTTCAAAGAATTGGTCCTTTCTAGTCCCTTCCAGGCCTTCAGTCCAAACCTAGATACAGCAGACCACCAAGACTTCAGTCTCTGGCTACGCACAGATCTAAGCAGTGGGGGACTCCCATTTCCAAAGCAGGGAGTAGTAAGCCAGCCACCCCCCCCCCCATGGAAAAATGGCACAATGACTTTAACCCTTCCAAGCCCTGCTCAACTACTTGCTCCCTTAGGAGGAATGCTCGTCCTGCATGCAAAAAAACTGGTAACTCATTAGGGTTTTAAACATAGTTTCCCACACTACCAACCCCAAATGGTTGGTCAGACCTCCCCCAAATCAGTGGGCGAGGCTCAACAGCAGGTTCTTTCCCTTCTCAGTATTAGGGCTATTAAACCCGTCCCAGCAGAACTAAGGAGACAAGGTTTTTATTCAAGACTGTTTCTGGTACCCAGAAAAGAAAACTCCTGGCGTCCTATTCTGGACCTCTCTATTCTCAACACCTTTCTGGTGGTTCCAAAATTCATAATGCTAACTCTTCAGCAGCTTCTTCCTGTGCTAGCCAAGGATGGCCTGGCTGGCAACCCTAGAATTAAAGGAAGCTTACCTGCACATCCCAATAAGAAAATCCTGCAGACAATACCTACGTTTCAGGGTGGGCTCCATGCACTTTAATTTCTCTGCACTTCTTCCCTTTGGCTTATCTACTACGCCCAGGGTGTTCACAAAGTGTCTAGCCCCAACCATTGCTTTTGCAGGCAGAGAAATATTCAAATTTACCCATACCTGGACGATTGAATCAAGCAGAAAGCAGGACTTGCTATTGCAGCACCTGGCATTTGTAAAGAAGCTGCTATCCTCACTGATGTATACAATCAACGAAAAGAAATGTCACCTAGTACCCTGCCCAACAGATTGTATTCCTGGGAGCAAGCTTGAACACAACTTCCCAGATGGCATTCCTCACTCCTGAGAAACAAGTTTACTTGACAACTTCAAACTTTTGGCCACAAAAACCCAAGGAAAATTCTGCAAGCCCTGGGAATCATGGCCTCTTGCATTCTGTTAATTCCATATGCAAGCCTGCATACGAGGAAACTGCAATGGTAACTAAAGTTTATGGTGTCAACATTCTCAGGACCTGGAAACAAGGATTCTTATCATTCCTTGTCTGAGAACAGAGTTCCTTTGGTAGACAGAGGCCTGCTACCACAACAATGGACTCCCTTTTACTCTACCCCCTGCCGCCCAAACCCTAACAGATGCATAAGACTATGCATGGGGGGCTCACATGGCAGGTCACTGCATTCAGGGCAAATGGAACCTGAGACAGATGCACCTGCATATCAACCAGAAAGAAATGTTAGCTGTACAGAATGTTCTGACAGTCTTCAAAGACCTTATTTACCCAGGACAACTATTGGTAAAGACGGACAACACCACAGTTGCGTGGTACATAAGTAGGGGGGAACCCTCTCTTACCTTCTCTTCAGACTAGCCATGGCTCTGTTGAGCACAGCCTTGAGCTACCAAGTGCACTTACAAGCTCAATTCCTGCCAGGCAAAGTAAATTCTCTGGCAGACGACTTAAGCAGAAATCTCATGGACCCACTCGAATAGAAACTAGAACCCAAGATAATTCATCCTCTTGAGGAACAAATGGGGATCCCAGAGGTAGACCTGTTTGCTTCCCTTCAGAACTACCAATTGAACAAATTCTGCACCAGAACTCACCACAGTCAAGCTTGGAAAGTGGATGCCCTATCCTTTACCTTGGAAAGCCTCTCTGTTTATGTGTTTCCCCCCTCTTCCTCTCGAAGGTTCTACTAAAGATCAAATGGGACAAGCCATGAACAATACTGATTGACCAAAAAGTAGTCAGTCCAGAAAATAAACTAGTAATCCAAAAACCGGACAAACGAAAGGTTCCACACAGTTGCTGGTAAAGTGCAGTAGTTTAACGCCACAAACGTGAAAAATACATGTGTTTTAGTCCGTCTCGATCTGTACTGAGCTATTCTGATTGCACCAGACTGGCCACACTAGCACTAGTACCCCCTTTTGCACAGTATGACACTGCTACAACTAATGGCACCTGCCTCAGGCCCCTTCCCTGCTGTCCCAGCAGGCGGGCCAGATACGGCGCTTTCGGCTTCAAACCCTGAACCTTGCAGCCTGGCTAATTCCATGAGCTCTCCTCTAGCATCCCTCAGTAAACAGGTGCGGGATGTCATTCTGGAGGCAAGGAGGCCTAGTACCAGAAAATCCTATGCTATATAGTGGAAAAGATACTTCTCCTGGAGCCAGGCTCAGGGGATGGCCACAATGGTGCCCAGCTTACCTCATATTCTAGAGTACTTAACAAAAATGATCCACAAGGGCCTATCCTTGTCAATTAAGATTCATGCCTCTGCCATTTCCGCACATTATAATACTGAGCCACCCCTCTTCTCTTGCCCCTTGCTAAAACAATTCCTTAGCGGGGCTTTCCCTCCCCCCTCAGGAGAGCTCCCACTCCAGCCTGGGACCTTAACTTTGTATTGGAAAAGCTCACTCCCCCCCCCCTTTGAGCCAGCTACAACAGCAGAGTTGAAATTCCTTTCTTGGAAAACCAGCTTTACTTTAGCCATCACTTCGGCTAGAAGAGTGTCTGAATTACAGGCCCACATGGCAGTGGAACCCTTCATTATCTTTCATGCAGACAGGATTTCCCTCAGGACTAATCCTTCCTTTATGCCCAAGGTAGTGTCTACTGTAACCCAAAGCCAGTCCATTCATTTGCCTACTTTTTTCCCTAATCCACAAAACAAAGGGGGACGGATATTGCACTCTCTGGACGTGCAGACAACTTGGATTCTATTTGGGCAGGACTAAGCCTCTCAGAAAATCTGACCAGCTGCTAGTTGGCTTTGCTGCAGGGGCAGAGGAAGGCCATTTCAAAGCAAACCATTTCCAAATGGATAGCCCATTGCATTCATTTCTGCTACAAGCACCATGTTTAGTTTTGCCATCATTTGAAATACTGCCTTTCATTTACATTTCGTATTCCTGTTGGTCTTGTGCCCCCAACTGCCTCCGGTCAGTTTTGTTGATCAAAATGCAGCAAAAAGCTGTTTTTCAATAACCAGGCAAGCTTTACTTGGATAAGTTTTTTTTTCTTTTAATTTGGGGTAGAATACTTTGCGTTTTCCGTACAGAGAGTAGGGAGTTATACCCTGACTCTTCTATTTAATTTTCTGAGCAGCTCAGAGCACAAATTATCAAAAGATGGGTGCAAAACACTGGCATTTTTTTCTATCAGAAGTGGCAAATTTACTTTTGGTGAATGTCACTTTTCTGAATTATTCATAACGTTGTTAGTCTGCAAGTGAATTAGGTGAGTGACAGTTTCTGTGTACTGCATATACAGTGTAGTATTCTGGTTAGTCTCAATCCTGGTATGTCACCTTCGTGTCTAGTCTTAGTAATTCTGTTCATGTAGAATTTCATCAAATAATTTTTTCATCAAATGCATGAATTCCCGATCCCCTTTGATTGAAAAGCCATTGAGGCCTACCTTATCGCATGCTGATAAAATTACAAGTAGTCTCTACTATGATCTCAATAAGTTACTGATCCAGTTAGCAAGACTGTTAACTTGTGATAGGTATTGGCAAAGCAAGAAGCTTGCAGCTTTCCTGAGAGAGAAGTGGTATAACCTGTCCAGTAGTTGGTATATTAAATGAATCCACTGGAAACCTTGAAAGATTATGTAGATCAATGTGTGTACCTTTAAGAAGCTATCAGAGGGCTGTCACAAGTGTATACATACTGAGCACGTGCAAGTCTGACTGCAATTTTCTAGTAAGCCATTGAGATGTAAGAGTGTATGTATGTAAGGTCTGTCTGTTAACTAGTTCATTCGTACTTTATGATGCTGTTATTGATCCCGATGTTTCTGTATGTTAAAGCATCTAAATGAAACCCCCTGCCTGCTTGTCTTGTGTGTTCGAGAAGGATGAGTGACATATTAGATTAATTTTGTTGTATGGGCAGTTAGCTCCCCCCCTCTGTTTGTGGAGACACCTGAAGGCCTTAAAGAACAAAGTTCCTGTGTCCTGTTTAATGCATATTTGTGCCCCTTTTTATCATAGGGTAGCACTGCATAACTGTAAAAGTAGCTACATGATTTCCAGTGTTGGGGCATGTAGACTTCTGTTACTGTTAAACTGCATATTTTGGCTACTGCCCACCTTTAGGCTGCAAATAGTACATGGAGAAACTTGTTTTGGGGTGTAAACAATTTTCTTTACTGAACATCACCACTCTTCAGTTAAGAGGTTGTTGCCTACTAATGGTTTGGAAGTTAATATGCTACCATATTCTGACGTTTTACTTTAGTCAAGCCAAAGCAAGGAGGAGATGAAGAATTTCATGTTGAGTTTAATACTGGTGCTTTATATTTCCATTAGGATCATACTGTTGGCATCGGAGAAGTTTGTGGCAGAGTTTTGACTGAGTGCACCAATATGCAAGTTAACAGATATCTGAAAACTTTTTGAAGAGTTGCATCTCTGTTTAACTTGGGTAAAATTGGTATAAGGTATTGAAGTAAAAGCAAATATTGTAGTGTAATACACATCCCTTGTAGTATTTTCTACATTACAGGGCTTATTTTAGTAACCTTTTGTACATATTTGTTAAAATGTGTTCTCTGTGTTGTAAACAGCCTGTAGGTGATTTTACACCTGGACCAGGGATGTCAAGGCCTGCAGTCCAGGATAATTCTAGCCTAGGACAGTAATTACACTGTTTTTCTAGCTACACTGCCAGCCTTTGCCTGAATTTGCTAGTCCTCATACAGTACAGATGGTTATTAGTTTTATAGCTCTTGTCTAAATTGCATCAGTGCCCTTGAGAAATGCCTTTAAAATGCAAGTCTTTCAGTAACTTCCTCACAAAAAAAAAAAAATTGACATGAAGGCCTTGGTTTATTTCACTGCAGAGATGTTTGTAATAGCACATTGTTTCTCAGTTCTTTCATTCATGTATGATTTGTTTGCAGCTTGAAGCTGGCCATTCTGGCAGGCTTGAGAGAACAGAAAATCTGTGGTTAAAGGTACGAAAAGATCATGCCCCACGGTTGGCTCGCCTCTCACTGGAGAGTATCTCTCTTCGAGACCTCTTGTTATATGGTAATGTCTGTTGTACTTAATTTTGTTTGCAAATACATAGAATATTTCCTAAATCACAATTGTAAACACATTTTTAATGATTATAGTTCATTCCAGTTGCTAATGTCTTGTAAAGGCATATTTGAATTCTTTCTGTATGTTGTATTAAACAAGTAATTATGTAGCAATCATTTTGGAAACTTCATTGGAGTTTAAATTGGTTCAGTACAAGTCATCACTTATTATTTTGCTTCATGGCATACCGTTCTCACTTTGATTCAAAAATAAGAATTAAATGGGCTGTATCAATGTACTAAAATGTTATTGAAATTGTAAAGCATCTTGTAAGCATGTTTTTGCAAGTGGGGAATGTTCTACTGCTCAGCCAGATGTGCAGCATTGTCAACCCTCCTGTTGCTACTTTTGTTTGCACAGCCTCAGAGAGGTGACTGCTCTGTTATGATACAGATAGTAAGAGTATTGTTACTTAAAGACTTGGGGTCATCTTCTCCGTATAAGTAGCAAGGTTGTAGTGGATCATGCCTTCCCATCAGGGGGTGCAGAAGGCATGTTCCCTGTCAAAAATCAGTTGCACACTAATTTTTTTACTGTGTATTGAAGGTAGTGAAATTTGGTGTCTCAAATTTGTGTGCTGCAAAATGGTAGAGTATCGGTGCTTACCTGTAGTGAACTCATTAGATAAGGCTAGAGGGTTCTCCAAAAAGGAGCATTTCTGTTTCTTTGCTATTACAGTTTTTGTATTTTTACTTTGTTTTGCTGTTTTGTT
Source organism: Protopterus annectens (assembly GCF_019279795.1). Taxonomy (NCBI): domain Eukaryota; kingdom Metazoa; phylum Chordata; order Ceratodontiformes; family Protopteridae; genus Protopterus; species Protopterus annectens. The sequence continues at coordinate 291,739,858 of NC_056739.1, read as the reverse complement.
TATTCTTTGTGCATAACCAAATGTAAAAATCTTGCATTTGGTTAGTATCTTCTCATGAAAACTGTCTTGAACTGTTGGATGAAATGCTGGCTTCTTGTTGAGACAACACATTGACAGCTGGTTATTTCTGGCTAACCTTTTGAGTGTTGTAAATGTATTCTGGTTCTCTATTGGTTCTTTATTTTAATTGTTGCTTCATTATGTGCAAGGAGTATGTTTTCTTAGGTTAACATTGTGACGTGGATGAAAAAATCATTTTGGTTTCTCTATAGGCCATACATGTCTGAAGTAGCCCCTACCCCAGGCTGTGGAATATTTGTAACAAGCTAAGTTTTGGAACACAGTGCTTCATCTGTGATGTCTCCAAGCATCCCTGACTATTCCATTAGCCAGTAGTGCATTTGTTTCGCGCAACCAGGAAATCCCTCTCTCCAGACTGTCAAATCATAGTACTAATTCATATAATTTCCTCCGAGACGGTACTATAACCCCCTGATGCTGATCCTTGATATTACTGCTGTAGTACTGATGCTGATTCTTAGGATTCCTTCTTGCAGAAGCCTAACAGATGTACCCAACTTTAAGTTCTCCCTCCACAAACATCAGAATGTCAGGAGTAAATGTAATTATGGCAAGTTATAACTTGCATGTACCTATCACCCTGACTAAAGCTGAAATTCCTCTTTAAGATGCAAGTGCCACAGTAGTGATTAGTCCTTGGGAGTGTGCTCCACATCACTTCCCAGGGCAGTCGCACTCTGTTTCTTACAGCAAAGCTTGCACATTTTATTGTGTTTGGGTTAAAGTATTGTATTTAAAGATGGAAGAAGGTAAAATAGATTCTTAATTTAAAGCTAGAATTTTGATTGTGGCTTTTACTTTAGAAAGTAAGTACTGTGTTGGAATGTGACCCAAGGAAGAACATGATGCACTTTTTACACTAAAGTAATTTATCACAAAGACCGTGTACATTGATGCAGCCTGCAGTCCAGCTAAATGCACTAGGGTAATTAAAAGACAGTGTTTGGAATGTAAAAATGTTTTTCTGTAATCCATCAGATGGCTTTGGTTTAATGTAAATATGTTGAAACAGAAGTTAGAATTGGATTATGGAAAAGCTTTTTATTGTAAGATGTAGTTTATACAGAAGATCCGGGTCTATGGTTTGTTGGTTATTCCAGCATATCACAGGTTATGTACACAGGATACTAACATTAACTTCTGCTACAAATTCCAGAATGGAAGGCACCAGGACAGATTGTCATGTTACTACATAAAACAATTAAAGAGCTGGATTAAAGCATTTTCAACTTTGATTCCCAGTGCAGTGTGTTTTGCATGATACGTCAGTATAAAACCATTATTTAATACAAATTTAATGTAGAGAGCTATTTGTGACAAGTTTAGTTTGTTTTGGAAGGTGTTACTGGTTATACTGAAGTATTGGCATATATGTTTCCATGGTGAAAGTGTGAACTGAAAATAGTTGAGTTCCATATTGGGCATCCCATCTGTGTGTATTGCAGAGTAAGGTGGGATTAGTGTTTGCTCATTTGTACTGATTTGCTGGCAGAATTTAAAGGTATATGAAGGGGACTATCTGCCGTCAGCCTTACTTCAGGTTGAAGGTGATAGAATGTGCTTTTGTGAGCAGCTGGTGGGGTCGTTTGACAGCCAAGGAGCCTATGTAGTTGTGATCATGGTGATTAGAAGGACCTATATATATATATATATATATATATATATATATATATATATATATATATGTCATTTTTCTGACTCATCCCAAGAGGATGTATTTGGATATTTGAGGGAGGTAGAACCCAATGCCTTCAAAACGTCACATTAATGCATGTTATCACTCTATACTTAATTTCTGAAGGATAAATTAGCTTTTAAGTTAGCAGTATAAAAGTTGACATCTTTATCTTTTACAAGACTGGCATTTTCATGGTGCTGCTGGGAGCAGCATTCATGTGCAGCAGTGACTTTCCATGTTTAAGCAGTGGTCTGTCAGAGGGATAGCCAAAGGGAAGGGAGGGTTACGTTGGCAGTAGCCAGCTTGCCACAGTGTGAGTAGGGCTTTACTCATCATGCTGCCACCCTGAACTTTGGTATAGGCTGGCTAAACTGCAGCATACATTGAACACAGTAATGGAAAAGCAAGCCGTTGCTACATGACCAGGCCTGCTTGAATCAAGATCCAACCCTCGTGGTTAACCGTTTTTAAATGCTGGTAAAACTGGATTTCCTGTGTCTCCATAAAAAAAAAAAGTCTCATTCCATACTTGCATTTCGCAGTAGCTTCAGGCAGTCTGGTACATTTGCCAGCTGGGAAGTAGGCACTTGATAAAGTTCGTCTCCTCCTGCCTACACCATTCCAGACCACATCAAATATGCAAAGTGATGCAAGAAATGCAGTGGCTGCTGTAGCCGAGAGAATAAGCTTGGTTCATTTTTCAGGGAAGATATCTTCATACAGCATCTTCTCAATCCATTCCCTTATTTTAGATGCATGTTAGTCATGTTATCCGGGCGGCCATGGTGGTGCAGTGGTTAGCATTGCCGCCTCACAGCAAGAGGTTCTCCAGTTCGATCCTCGGTTGGGGTGCCTTCTGTGCAGAGAAGTCTGCATGTCCTCCCTGTGGTCGCATGGGTTTCCTCCGGGTGCTCCGGTTTCCTCCCACATCCCAAAGACATGCTGCAGGTGGATTGGACACTCTAAATTGGCCCTAGGTGTGAGTGTGTATGTGCCTTCTGTGGAAGGTCGGTCGCCGGGCTGGCAGCTCGACACCGTAAAACTCCACTGCCAATCATGAGCGGACAAGGTGATCCGCTGTGGCGACCCCAAACCGGGAAAAGCCGAAAGAAGAAGTTAGTCATGTTATCCCACTAGACAGAAATGTTCCTTTTTTAAGGTCATCCCAGAAGCACTGTCTGAGTGGTTTGCTCAAATTCATTGCCAGCAAATGAAGGTGCAGAGAATCGAATCCTGTAACTCTGGTTACTGGAAGCAACTCATTAACAGGTTTGCAGCTGTAAACATATGCACTAACTGCCAGAACATAAATACAGTGCACAAACTCCCCTTTCCAGAGAGGATTAAATGGGTACTTAAGGTTTTTAACAACTGCTAATTTATATATCAAGAAAAATTAGCTCCGAAGGTATGTATTTGTGAGACTTTACTACTTTATTGCACTTTGTTCATGGCAGTACATAGGGCAAAAACTATTACAGCAAACAAGCATCTTGGAGTGGAGCAAGTTATGTTATTTAGGAGATACTGCATTTCAGAATTTTGTATGCATGTATTTACTATGAGGAAATGTTAGACTATTCATGTGCTGTTTTATGACTGGTTAGTTGGACAAAGTACTTCTGATTGTACCAGAGAGGCTGTTAATGAAGCTCAGAAGAGAACAAAATTGCTTTGTTAGAAAAGTTGTTGGAGGAGAGGACTTGACATGTTGTCCAAGGAAAGGAAACCAGGCAGTGGGGACAATTTTGGAGACCTTCACTTTAGTGTGCGATCATTTGAATTGTGGAGACCAAGATAATTGCATCTATGAATGACACCAATTCTGATGGTATTCTGAAGGACAGTGGGATCAGTCTAATGTTGATGAGGCCAGAGGATTGATTTCACAGCAGATGGCTGATGTTTTATGTAGATGAGTGTAAGGTGCTGCATGGGGGGTGTAGTAATTCAAGGGGGTTAGTTATGAGTCAGCATTGTTACAATTTTTAAGGATGAAACCTTGAAAGGGTCTTGGGGCTACTTATCACTGTGGCAGTGAGTTATCAGTAGTAGTAAGACTTGTACATGACTAAGATTATGATAGTGGGGTGTATGAGAGGGTTAAGTAACGGGGATAAGGAGTTAACCAGCCCCAGTGGCATAGTGATAAATCCCTAAATACCACAAAGGCAATCAGACTTCGATCAGCAGCTTGTGTGCTTGACAGTATTGGCAGCATGGGTATTCATCCTTCCTGCTGTAGGCTATAGCAGTTCTTTGGAGGAATGAGGCAGGTTCTGGACTTTGCGGTGAGCATGCGGTACACCAAATCAACAACTGGTTGTACCATCAATCAAGTTCATGGGAGTGTACATTTGTGTAGGCAAGTCATAGTTGCTCAGTGATGCAAGTTTGCATGCTCCACTGCTATGGGTAGGCCAATAACAAATGTCTGCTTTATCAGGGTTCTGGTTAAGACACAATAACCCACTTTCTTGAAAAGCTTTGAAAAATAAGCTCAAGTCCAGCTGGGGCAGGCTTGGATCAAAATCCATTAAAAAAAAAAAAAAAAAAAAAAAAAAAAAGGGTAGGGACTTTATCTACCTGTCGTACAGAGTGCTAGTGGGCTGTAATTTACAGTTTTGGATTTTGTAAAATACATGGTATTGTTAAATTAGTTAATGCACACACGGGAGGAAAAAGGGATGAAATTTTACTAAGTATGAGGAAAAGGTGAAAAGTTTTTAGTGAAGTTCACCTGAACCTAGAAGAAAAGGGGAAATAGATGTGATTTAGGTGAAGCAGTAATTAAGCATGTGGAATTAAAAAGGAAGTAGTCTTCGGAAACTAAAGGCATTACATTTTAGTCTGGATTTTAAGAAATACTTGGAAACAGCGAGGGACAAATTGAATGAAATTCTTGAGTAGATGGTGTAGATTAAAAAACGTGGTTGGTTCAAGAAAAGGTGTGATAGTTGGAATGAGGAGAATAAAAGTTGGGCAGGGATTTGTAAAATGTTGCATACTGTGTGTATAAAACAGAAGAGGCTCTTACTTGACCTCACTCTGTATGATGTTCAGTGCAGCTGAGGAGCAAGTGCATACTGCTGTGTTTTAATGCAGACATCTTGTATCTAGTAATGTCTGTTTCAATGCTGTTATCAAGGGCAGTGATCAAGAGGATTCCCTAGAATTTCTAGGAGCATGCTAAGCTGAAATCTCAGCTTCAGCTAAAAAGCATTAACTTCTGTATTTGGAGGTCCAGACTCTTGTTGCCTGCTCTTCAAGGTTTTTATATACAAAACGTAGTCAACATTGTTGGATGAAAGATGAGATTCCTTACTGATGATGCGTGTAGATTTTGAACTGGTCAAAACAGTTGTGATGTGGTTCACTCTAGCTGGAAGTGGCACTTAGCCATCAGTGCTGGTGACAGTTTGTTTCAGCAGAGTTGAAAAACTCATGCGTCCAGTCAGATGTTTTGGCATCTGTTCTTGAATGGGTTTTTTTCCTGTTATAAATATGATGCCACTGGGTTGTCATTGAAAAACAGGCAGCCTGAATACAAAGAATTTCCAGTCTCTTTCCATGTAATGTTGGAACTTTAAACCGGGAACCAAGAAAGTGTATACAAAAAAGAAAACGGGTGTTGCACTGCTGAGAAGTTTAATGTACAGTATCACATAAAACCGCAAGTGCTTTCATCCCAAAAGTAAAGATTCCATCAGGTACTAAACATTTAAAAAGTGCAGTCTTGTACAAGTATAGTAACTGATCACATGCAACAACTAGCCTGTAAATATTGTAGACCAATTTTCTAATAAATGTACATTTATCGCCACCACATATTAAATGCTGATTAAATATAGCATAGAATATACAACTATAAATATTTGTAGTAAAAAAGATTATAAAAGTCTGAATTAAATATCTATAAATTTTAAATGCAAAATGCCATTGACATCTTGTCATTCAAGCCAGGGGCGATCTTGCATTTAATTTAACCTGCCAGAAAAATTCTCTAGTTGCAGTCATTCCTCCTCAAAACCCACCTCTTACGGGTTTAGGAATTTTTTTCTGCCACATGATTTTTTTTAAATCCTTGCCCACTGTAGACTATATAATGCATTGCTAATGTCCTTTCTTTTCTTGCGTAATAATGCTCATAAATTCTGGGTTTTAGTTGATTTTCTTTCTTTCCAACATAAATTTTGGTTTTTAGTTCTCTTTCCAATATAGAAACCATTACAGGACATACATAAAGCTGTATAAACCCCTACAGCTTTACAAATACATTTGCAATTGTTTTTCATACTTGGGTAAGAAGTGAATAGTTGCATTGGAACTTGCCACATTTCACCATGTCATGTTGTTGACCCTGCTTAACTGGTCTTTCAGTTTACCCCTTTTTATACACAAATTTTGTGGTATTCAATTTGCATGGATTTCCCTTAAAACCTTTAAATTTCAATCCCTGATGAGACCTTTTCATCTGTTAACTAAGATTAGAAAGTGGTAAAACCATAGCCTCCTCAGTCAGTGGTCTCCCTCAAAACAGGTGCATATTTATTATTCCTACCATTTATAACCATATTCATTGTATCACAAACTAATTTGTTGGGATAGCGTAATACCTCAAAGCAAGAAATCTGGACAAAGCCATACTAAAAAGTGGGACAAAGGCCCAAAAATAGGGACTTTTTTAAACATTAGTCTTACAGCCTTAGAAAGTTGATTAACAGGTTCATTAGCATGAATTTTCTGAAGGGTATGATGTCTGAAACTGTCATTTTCTAACTTAAATCTTTAATTAGTTGCAGTAATTTACCAGAAAACCACAATTCTATGATAAACCAGAAATATGAGGCAAAAATCTGGACATTCTCCGAAAATCTATACGGCTGAACGATATGGATAGCCTCTTTCCTAAAAACATATTTAGTTTAACAGTCATTGATAAATTTATCTTCTGAAGTAAGTCTAGAAATTCTGACAAACTGACCCTTCAAATTTTACTCTTCCAGAAAGGGTGTGGTGACTAGAAAAATGTAAATAGGAACTGGAAAAAATAAGTGTAAACATTTTTTTTATGCTTTTCATTCGGTTGCTCTAAAGTGAAAAATAAGGAAGAGTTGAAAACTTTGCAAGTAAAGAAACAGACAAACTGATTTCAGGAAAGCATTTTAGGTTGATATTGCTCATTCTGGTAATGAGGTACCAGAAGTAGGAATCACCAAAAGCCAACCTTGAATGCTTTTCTGAAATAGGCTTGTCTGTTTCTTTTGCAAAGTTTTCAATGTTCTTTCTTACTGTTATTCAGTCGCTTTAAAAAGTAAAAAAATAATTCTTTATTAAAAAAAAATTTTTTACTTGTATATTCTCAGAGCGTCTTCTGTGTAGCGACATGCGTGAATGGGCATTCCTTTGTTGAAGGTTGTGCGTTAGGCTTGGCAAGCCAGTACGTAAAAATCTACTGCCAATCATTAACAGACCGGAGTTCCACTGTGGCGACCCCTAACCGGGAAAAGCCGAAAGACAGACATTTTTACTTAAACTAAAAAAGTTTGAAGTCGGCAATGCTGGCAACACCTACTTCCAGTGGGCACCAATCACTATGCAATAGACTACTTCAGCATCCTGGACAGCTTGGTGCATCAAGCAAAGTGACAAAGCCAATTTCAACAAAAAACATTCTAGCTAATAAAAAAGGTGTTAAAGATGGTGTATTCATAGAAAAGACTGTCTTGTTTTTTTGTAAGTAGTAATTTCCAAGTAATTTGTACTAGTCCGATCCATAAGCTTAGCAAATGTAAGAAATTATGTACTGTTATTCTAATGCATTAAGTAAAGGGATCAGCACTCCCCATCCATAGGATCAAATTGTCCTCTAAAAACCTCCAAGTAGAGTGCCGTATACTTCCAGTATTCAGATTCTGTCATTTTCTGTTGCTCCCACTACCAGGGTACATTAGCAAAAATTGGTGCTAAAGCAGCACCCATAGTTACACTTCTAATTTGTTTAAAATATTCATAGTAAAAAAAATATATAGTCTATTTTATGGAAATTGTTTTATATAACTCTGATATTGATATCATATGCGTCATAGTTGTACCAGTGGCCAGGGCTTCCCTAAACCACTCCAGTCCAAAATCCCAGGGTGTAACGAGATCTTTAACATTAATAGGAACAACTATGCCATCATCCACATAATCTTAGTTTTTCTAAGACAGTCCCATGAATCTCTTAAAACTGGGCACTTGTTTTCAAAAAATTCCTTTAATCTATAATCAGCCCATTCAGCAAGAGGTTCTGTCTTAGATCTTCCATTTGCTACTATGTGTCTAAGAGTTGGATTTAATATCTTTATTGGTGTTAGGGTTACCAAAAATTGATTACCGGATGTTCTAATTTGATATTTAATATCAAAACCATGTTCAGAAAACACGTTGTCCATCCACATACCAGTTTTATGGTACTATATTTATCTGGTTTAGAGTTGATCATTCGAAAAAGTCATCATACAGGTATTGGTGCATCTTAGCAATATACAGGGTTGCATCTGTAACAACCCTTCTTCCCCCTTTGTCTAGTTTCATTATACATATATTTGGATAATGAGACAATTTAACATAAAAATGTCTGTCCTATTATGTTGCAGTATTTATAACTGTAGGGAGGTCACTACCTGCATCACCGGACATCTGGCCAGTATACCAAAGTCTTAGGAGCAAGGATACATATGATGCATGTCAGAGGGCATAAACAGATGTTTGCACATACTCACTTCAGAACCTTTCTGCCGCAGTGATCTATGGACCTCTGATTACCAACTCCAGTAATCAATTTGCTCGTTTGTGGGCCATCTGATGCAGATAAGTAGCCTTTTGGGTTTTTTTGTTTACCTTTTTTCTAGCTTTTTAAATGTCCATGTCAGCTAGGAAGGAGAAGTGTGCTTGTGGAAGACAAATTCTACAAGGATGTACATGATCAGTGTTTGTTTTGTTTAGGTGAAGGCCAGGACTATAAGTCTTACGTGCTAAAAACCCTGCGCAGACGCTTGGCTGCCTTAAAACTTTACTTAGAAAACCAGAGACTCCGACATTTGGCATTTGCTGTGGAGGATGGGGTAGGTACCTTCAAGGAGCTACCTCAGAAGGCAGCCAAAAAAGTTAGGCCTGACCCTCATACTGCACCTCAGGAATCCGGTGAGATTCTCGAGGCAGATGTTAGCCAAGGGTCCCATCGGACATTGGTTTCACAACTAGAACCGGGAGCCATATTGGAAGCCGGTTTGGCAGAAATGGAGTACATCCGCTGAGGCTGATCAGCTATCAGCTCCCAATGGTGAGGGGGGGGACCATGGCTTGTGGTGTCTGAGGGGGCCTACTCCCACCATTCCATCCACCCAGGTGTCTGCTCCAAAACCAACTCATCCTTCTATTCCTCTTAAGATCAAACAAAAATTTAAAGCAGAGACCGAACCAGCTCCTGGATGGGAAGCCTTTTCCCAAAAGCTGTTCAGAGCCTTCCAGGCCCTTCAGTCTCAGGTGCCCCTTCCAGCCCCTACACCTGTGCAGGCCTTAAAGGAGTCAGAGGACAATCTCTCCTCTTCTGATGAATCTCATATTCTCAAATTGAATCTCCCAAGGGCTTCATTACTCCTAAGGAAGAGGACACTATTAGTCCTGAATCCCCAGGGGAAGAATTCTTCTTTTGGGGACACTATTTTTCTTATGCGAGAGCATTTCAAATGGCAGGCCTCAGATGTTTCTGAAACTAAAAAGTACTTAGAACTACTACAGATGGGCCAGCCTTTCCCATCTGCAGTCCCTTCTGTACTCCCAGCCTATCCTGATGTTTTTCTGGCCCCTGCTTCTCAGCACCCAGCTTCCGCACGTCCAGATAAGTATTCCTCTGGATACACAGTTCTTATTCAAGAAACCCCCCTGCAGACCCAGCCGCCATAGTGTCAGCAGACAAATCCTCCAGACAGCTGCCTTCCACCTCTGTTTCCCACAGATAAGGACAGCAAATTTATGGATAGACTAGGGAAGAAAATGTTTACTACTTCCACACTGGCCAGATCCCTAAATTATCCAAACACACATGGCTAGGTTTGTTTTAGACACCCTGTCCAAAGCTCTGCACTTGTGCCAGACTTTCCTGCTAAGTCACAACTTTCTGCCTCCTCTCAAGTGACCAGGCACTCAAGTGTAGTTATGCGGTATAAGCATCTTCCAAATCTGCAGCCTCAGGTTCTGTCCTGAGAAGATGCTCCTGGGTGAGGCTCCAGCCCTTTCCCATGGATATACAAACCAAATTGTTGGATGTGACACTTCATAATGAGGCCCTTTTTGGTACAGCTTCTGCAGAGCTCCTAAAATCTCTAGAAAAAAGGGCAAGGAGCTACAAAATTTAAAACCTTTGTTAGTCTCACCTATTCCTAGATGGCATACAAATTACCCTTAAAGGACCAGTTTTGTTAGGAGGCAGTTTTCTCAGTCTACTGCCTCACAGGCGGAAGGACAGAGACAATCTTGGAAATACTCCACTCGACCTTTTTCCTCTTCAACCCCTACTTCCTTTTGGAGGTAGCCAGACCTTGACAGAGCCCCTCCACTGCGACTCAAAACAGTTACCCACTTCCACTCCCCTGTCCCTCCACCTCACCCTTTCCCTACCCTCCTGGCAGAAGATCAGAGGCTTGGGTCCTCTCCATTAACCAAAAAGGTTATTTTTATGACTTGTGGACAGTTCTTCCTTTCCCGGGGATACCCCATCCCCCTCCAAGTCCGCTTAATCTCTTCCCTCCAATTTTGAATCTTCTCCTAGCTCAAGGCACCATAGAAAGAGTACCTGCAGATCAGACAGGCAAGGGATTTTTACTCCAGGATGTTTTTGGTACCAAGAAAAGATGGTCCTTTGAGACCAGTTCTGGATTTGTCTGTCCTCAATCTATTTCTCAAAGTAACTACTTTAAAAATGTTCAACTTGTATCATCTCCTACCCCCATCCCCCACCAAGCTTTCATGATATCCCTGGATCTGAAAGATGCCTACCTTCATATTCCCATCCACCCCAGCTACAGGAAATTCCTACGCTTCTCAGTGGGTTCCTTGCATTTTTAGTTTTCTTCAGTGCCATTTGGGCTCTCTACAGCTCAGAGTATTCACAAAGTGCTTGTCTCCTGTTATCGCCCACAGCAGAATGCATGGCATACAGATATATCCATACCTAGACAGCAACCTTTACCATCACCTACACTTGGTATACAAAACCTTGGCAGACCTAGGGTTCACTGAACCAACAAAAGTCTCATCTGACACCTACCCAAGACCTGGCGGTCTTGGGGTGCAGGATAAGAAGATGGCAGCCTTCATCCCCTTCCAAAAGGTAGAAGCCCTCAACCATTGCCTTCAAACACCTCTCTCTCCAAACCATGTCAGCCAGGGAATTCGTAAGAGTCCTAGGCCACAAGGAATCCTTGATCCCCATGCTTCCCTTGGTAAGGGAAGTCTTCAACTTAAAGCGAAGTACCCCGTTGGGGAAACTTTTTCTTGCTCCTTACCGATGTCTGTAAAAGTTAATAGTTGCATTACTTGTGGAAAGCAAATACCTCATAAAGATTTTCATTCGTACTGTATTCCTTGCCTAGGACCTGACCACGACGTAACTTGCTGTCGGTTTTGTGCTTTATTTAATCAGTGCACTATCCGTCGTCGGTACATTTTTGCCTCTAAATATTTTTTTCTCAGTTTAATTATCCAGAAATGTCATCGGTTAGCCATTTGACTACTGGGATTCCGAAAAAACGCTAAGATAGGCTGCTGAGGTCCAAAACTGCTGACAATGCTTCTCCTAAGCTAGTCGCCAGTTTGCCGGTACTCAGGTGCTTTTTCAGCCCCTGATACCCGCTACTTCTGATTCGCAGGCCTCTACTGAGACCCATTCGGAGTCTGGTATGCCGCGAGATGCTTCACCTGTGGAACCATCGGATGTCTCTACCTTGGATGCGTCTGGAGCCACTGTGCAGGCACCAGCTTCTGAGGGTGTATTCAGGCCTGCAGACTTGCATATTAATTCAACACCGCCTTCATTACCAAGGCCTAAATCTCAATCCATGTCTAAAATCCTGATGCCCAGGCCACATGTTCAGGCCTTTATGCCTAAAAAACAAATGATAAAAATGGCTGAAGACCTTATTACTTTAATATGGGGAAGCCATCCTTCCCCCTCCAAGATACCTAGGAGTGAATTTGCTTATGATACCTCTGACCAGGATTCTGTTTCTTCTGGCTCTTCTAATGACCCGGATTAGTCCATACCTACTTAAAGGATTCTGATGCAGAGGATTCCATTCCCTCTGCTTCCCCTCCTGAAGACTTTTCTTTTGGGGAAACTTTACATACTTTAAGGGAGCATTTCCACTGGGAAGGCCAGGGATTTTCTGATTCAAAAAAGAGGCTTAGGGATTTCCTGCTTCTACCTCAGCATAGGCCTTTGGCTATACCTCCTGTACTAGACATTGTTGATGTGTTCTCGGAATCCAGTTTGGCCTCTGATTCCCTGCCTCCGACTCCTAGTAAACCTGACATACTACAGGGTTCCTGAGTCCCACAAGTTCCTTTTCAAAAATCCTGTTGCAGAGCCAGAAACCATTTCTCAGGGGCCTAAGGGCATTAAGGCTTTTACTGCTAAAAATCCTACCCCTTCTGATAGAGATTCCAGGGCCCTGGATAGATGGGTTAAGGTTTATACTTCTGCAGCCTTGGCAATCAGAGCATTAAACTGCCAATTTCATATGTTAAAATATAAACAGGATATTAGACTGCTTAAACCGAACATCCCACAGTTTTTACTATGTTTATGCAGGGGCAAGCCCCCCTGCACCCCCACCCGTAAATTAAATATACCAACTCCAAGGTCTCAACAGTGGGGGGAAAAGTTAATTTCCTAACCCCACTGTATTGCGACCTTGGAGTTGGTATATTTAATTTACAGGGGGTGTGGTGAGCTGAGCCCCCCACTTGGGTGCAAGGGGGACTTGACCCCCCCTGCATAAATGTAGAAAACAGTGGTGTGTGGGATGTTATTTATAGTTGCTTTGTAGTTTTCAATGTTTTGAGATTCGATGTTATGAGTTTTAGATGTTTTGAAGTTTAGATGTTATGGTCTTGATGATTTGAGTTTAGATGTTATGAAGAGTAGATGTCTTGATAGGTAACCATTCAGACTGTACCAGAAGAGGAAAAGGGACAAGGTTTCTACTAGAGACTTTTCTTGGTACCCAGAAAAGACAACTCATGGTGTCCTATCCTGGACCTTTCCATCCTAAACACCTTTTTGGTGATTCCAAAATTCAAGATGCTAACTCACCAGTTGCTTCCCATGATGGGCAAAGATGCCTGGTTGGTAACACTGGATTTAAAGGAAGCCTACCTGCACATCCCAATCAGGGAATCTTGCAGCTTAACTACTGCGCCCAGGGTATTCACAAAGTGCCTAGCTCCAGTCATTGCATTTTGCAGGCAAAGAAATATTCAAATATACCCATACTTGGATGATTGTCTAATTCAGGCAGAAAGCCATGACATACTTCCATCATCTGGCATTTGTACAAAAGGTGTTAACTTGTCCGGGGTACACCATAAGCGAAAAGAAATCACATCCGGTACCCTGTCAACAAATTATATTCCTGGGAGCAAGCTTGAACACAGCTTCCCAGATGGCTTTCCTCACGCAAGAGAAACAAATTCATTTGACAACGTACTTCAAACTAGTGACCACAAAAACCCTGCTTATCTGCCAGGCAAATACTGCAAGCCTTTGGGTTCATGGCCTCTTGCATTCTACTAATTCCATATGCAAGACTGCACTTGAGGAAACGACAATGGTATCTAAAAAAAGCCTATGGTGTCTACATTCTCAGGATCTAGAAGCAATGATTCCTATCATACCTTGCTTACGGTTCGAATTCCTTTGGTGGGCAGAGGCCTGCCACCAGAACAGGGGACTACCATTCACTCTACCCCCTGCCGTCCAAACCCTATCAGACGCATCAGACTATGCATGGGGGGCTCACCTGGCAGGGAAGTGCATTCAGGGCAAATGGAACCCAAGTGAAATGCACCTGCATATCAATCAAAAAGAAATGTTAGCTGTACAGAATGCTCTGACAGCCTTCAAGGACCACATTCTTCCAGGACAAATAATGGTAAAGCTGGACAACACCACTGTTATGTGATACATAAACAAGCAGGGGGGTACCCATTCTTACCTCCTGTTCAGACTAGCCTTGGCTCGGTGGAACACAGCCTTGAGCTGCCAAGTGCATCTACAGGCACAATTCCTGCCAGACAAACAACCACTGGCAGACTAAGCAGAAATCTCATGGACCTACATTAGTGGAAACTGGAAGCAAAGGCTTTCAACATGTTGAACAAATGGGGGATTCCAGATATAGACCTTTTTGCCTCTCTCCAGAACTACCAATAGGACAAATTCTGCAAAAGGACTCCCCACAAACAAGCTTGGAAAAGGGATGATCTGTCCTTCAGCTGGAAAAAATATCAGTTTATACCTTTCCTCCTCTGCCTCTACTCTCCAAAGTACTACTAAAGATCAAACAGGACAAACAAAGGATGATACTGATTGCACCAGACTGGCCATGCCAGCACTGGTACCCCCTCTTGCACAGTGTCACAGCTGGCCCCATGGCACCTACCTCAGACCGCTACCCTGCTGTCTCAGCAGGAGAGCCAGTTTCTGCACCCCCAGCTTCAAACCCTGAACCTGGCAGCCTGGCTAGTTACCTAATCTCTCCATCGCCATCCCTCAGTAAACAAATGTTGGATGTCATTTTGGAGGCAAGGAGGCATAGCACTAGAAAATATTATGCTGAAAAATGGAAAAGATTCTGTGCCTGGAACCAAACTCAAGGGATGGCCACAGCAGCGCCCAATTTACCCTCAGATTCAATGCTTTAACTGAGATGCTTCACAAGGGCCTTTCCTTTTCCTCAATCAAAATTCACGCCTCTGCCATTTCAGCTCATTACAACACAACCACCCCTCTTTTCTCACCCACTGCTCAAGTTCCTCAGAGGGGCCAATAACCCAGGAGAGCCCCAACTCCAGCCTGGGACCTTAACTTTGTATAGTCTTCCTTTTGAGCCAGCTGCAACCGCAGCGTTAAAATTCCTTTCTTGGAAAACTGCTTTCCTTTTAGCAATCACTTCAGCAAGAAGGGTATCTGAATTACAGGTCCTTATGGCAGTGGAGCCTTTCATCATCTTTCATGCAGATAGGGTGTCACTCAGGACCAATCTCTCTTTCATGCCCAAGGTGGTATCCAGCGTGGCTCTTAATCAGTCCATTCATTTGCCAACCTTCTTTTCTCATCCACAGAACAAAGGGGAACTGATACTGCACTCATTAGATGTGCACAGACAACTTAGATTTTACTTGGACAGGACTAAACCTCAAAGGAAATCTAAACTGCTGGTGGTATTTGCTGCAGGGGCAGAGGGGAAGGCTATTTGAAAGCAAACCATTTCTAAATGGATAGGCTATCGCATTCATTTCTGCTATAAACACCATGGAAAACTTATCCCACAGGGGATTAAACCCCATTCAACCAGGGCTGCATTTACCACTGCAGCCTTTCTCAGAGGTGTCCCTACCAGAGACATCCTAGAAGCTGCTACCTAGAGTTTTGTACATACTTTCACCAAGCATTACCATTTGCCAGTTTTCTCTAAATCCAGAGCTGGCTTTGCCACTGCAGTCTTGCAGGGCCTTATAACTGGTCCTAATGCTATCTAAATTCCTCCTCCCATCCTTAACTTTGGGAATCTACCCAAATGTGATGACTGCAACAGTGAAACACGAAGAACATAGTACAGTTGTGTACACTTACCATAAATGTAGATGTTCGAGTGTATTCACTGTTGCAGTCCTGGTTACCCTCCCTCCAGCCCCTGGAATTCTTTTGGCTATACCTCTATTCTCCTTTACTATACCTAAAAGCTTTTTTGGTGTATTTGCTTTTTTGTTGGAGGTATAACCTTGTGTATGTAGATATATATATATATATATATATATATATATATATATATATATATATATATATATATATATATATATATATATATATATTGCTTCCCATTAAGGGGGGGGGCACCTGACATCTGGGGCAGTAAAAACTGATGTAATGACGTCGGCTGCATGCTTTTATACCCCTGACTACCTGACGTCACGGAAGATGAGAACAGCTGATGCAGGACCCAAGACTTATTAATCAGGCCAACTGAGGGCTACTGTAAGCAGATAACCCAAATGTGATGACTGCAACAGTGAATACACTCTAACATCTACGTTCATGGTAAGTGTACACAACTGTACTTTCTTAACCCTTCCTGCTTTTGTGCCCAAAATGCAAAGGAATATCCTTAAATTACATTAATCATCTCAATGTCTTACAAGTGCCCCAGAATAAGAAAAGATAGGTCCTTCATTCTTCAGATTTGTACAGTAACTTGAGGTTTTCTCTTGAACATTGTTCATTTCCTTTGCCAGTAGCACTGAGTAGTATCTAAGGACGTATAATGCTACTGAGGAGTATCTAAGGGCATATGATGTTACTGAGGAGTATTTAAGGGCATATAATTTTGCTACTACTCTTTCCATGGCAAGGCTGTACTAAATACGTTGGGGCCCACTTTTCTGGGAGAATTCCGCTATAACTGCCATTCTCAGAATGATCTGTGCACAGTCCATCATGGAATTGTATGATTTGCCATCTGTTCATATCTTTTCATGCATTCCTGTTAGGGTTTTTGTACAGGGCAAGGCTTGCCACAGCCTTTCTACACAGGCTGCAATCACAAAGTTCTGCTAAGGGCCAACCACGTGTTAATCCTTGGGCACAAGGAGCCTTCCCAGGAGTTGTAACTACAAAAATGACCAGTACAATGTACATAAAATTGTGCTAGGATTTTGGAGGGGATAGTAGAATTGTGAATATATTTACTTTGTCAGTTTCCTATCCCATTCATTGGGTGTCCTGCGGTTGGGGTAGATAGGGTAGATACCCTAGTTGCAAAACCTTCTTGGTTGCCTCTTATTCCTTCATTAAGCACTTCCCTTTAAGTAAGATCTGGTACTACAAGAGGCCACTTTTGAGTAGGGGGTTGGGTGTGACAATGCCCTTATGGGCTAGTTCCACCAGACCATTCTTTGCTCTTGCACCACATTACTTTTGTCAGCCAGAACTAGAAAGACTTGAAGGGGGTGCTGGGGAACATCTCTTATGCCACAGACATACTAGCCACCAGGTGGTTGGGCATTACTCTGGCTGAAGGAGGAAAGTAGAGTTCTGGAAATTGGTTTGGATGAGTCTCCTGCAGGCCAGAAGTTCCAGGAGTAGTTAATGCAACGCTGAGTATATTCTAATATCTAAAACTGAGAAGATTCTAACATAGTAGTAATTTGTCACTAGGTGAAATCATTTTTTTTTTCTTTTGTAACAAGAGGCAGCTTTGCCTATGTTTTAAGTGCTAATTTAGTAATCGTACATTTATTCAAGTGACAAAACATACTGACACAGTCCAAGCTGCAAATATTTTACATCGGACCATACTGACAGCGTTAGTTGCAAACATTATACATCACTTATCTAAATCATTATCAGTCATATTACATCATTCAAAAACTGCCACCTTTTAAACCTTATTCCTCCCCTGTATGTACTGTTCCCACAGTTCCCATATTTTCCTATGTAATTTTCTCCTTCCCTTTTCTGCCGACCACAGTTCGTTTTACCTCTGTTACTATATTCACTACCTCTAGTACAGTTGGTTTAGACTTTGATTTCCATTTTCTGGTAATTGCTGTTTTGGCAACCACCATTATTAGATTAGGCCTTACTATGTCTAGACAATTCAGATTCTGTCATTCTTATCCCCCTGTGGGGTACACCCTTCCTATTTTATGGTAAACTGTCCTATGGAACACTTATTCAGGAATCATGGCATGACTGTCTGTCCTGTTCTCAACTGTTAAAAGCCCAATCTACATTTAATAGTTGAAGGAAAACTTTTAGTTTCTGTACCAGTAGCTTGGGGCACTGTTTCTGCTAACTTAGTTATTGTCTTTATTTTCAAGATTTCAGATTGCTACTGAGAACATTCCCAAAGAATAGAGTGAAGGGCAAACAGTGGTTACATGCCCCCACTGGTTTTATATGAAATGTTGCAGTATTTAAGTCTCAAGTTTTTTCTGAACTGTACAACAGTCCAGCAAGCCTCACACTTGAGCATATGTTGACTTGATTTTGTGGTGGTTTTAGTTGCTGTTACTTTGGGTATTTACTTTGTATTCTCAATTTCAGATGTTTATCTGTATATTTTGTACCTGCATATCCAGGTCATGGCTGAAAACGTTATCACATAGATCAACCGCATCTTTGTTTGTTCTGCATTTGGGTTAGAAAAAGGAAAAAAAATACTATGTTAGTTGTCTGTTTCCTAAGGTGCTTTGACTCTCCACTTTCTTGTAGCAGTCATGCTTTGCTTTATCTTAAGTGGAAGTGCTTTTTCCTTGTGTCCACATTGAAGCATAGAGGGGATGAAGCCCAGCTGCAGGAAATCAGAGGGAGTGAGTGTGACGGTTTGCCCGAACATACTTGGTCATTGACTCTAATCGAGTCTAGTTATCTTTGAGGCATTCGCAAATACAAGGTTGGGCAGGTTGTCTGAGGAGTACATCACCACTGGGGTGGGGGGGGTGTTAGTGTTTCACAACAGCCATCCAGAATCATTACCGAGTAGAGTGGAGTAGAATTGGGTCATAACCCATACAGATGCGGACATGCAAAAAAAAATTAGTACTCATAATGCTGAGCCAGTGGCTCTGATCTCATTTTCAGACGTTACTTTAGAGTGGCTTCCTTGCCAGCATATACGGAGTGGACAGCCTACAAACTGGGGAAAAAGGGGTAAATTAGATGAAAACACTCAAAGCAGAAGAGTAGGAGCACCTGATAGGGCCATAGTCCAAATAAGTGTTTACTGCTGCTACTGTTTCATCTTCTGCAGATGATGTCAGAAGTGGTCATCCTCCACTCTGAATTAATCAGCCCTCATTACTCATACCCAGCAATATGCATACCCCCCCCCCAGATTTGATGTTTCTCTCCTGGAATGCTGTTTTTCTTTTGGCTATTACTTCGGCCAGAAGTTTCGGAGCTACAAGCCTTAATTGCAGTAGAACCTTTCATCATTTTTTATTCCGATCAGGTTTCTCTGAGAATTAACCCCTCCTTTATGCCCAAGGTGGTTTCCAGTCTGACCCTTAACCTGCCTACCTTTTTCACTAATCCCCAGAATAAAGGGGAAAGGATTCTGCACTCCCTTGATGTGCACAGACAACTGAGATTTTATTTAAACAGGACTAAATCCTTTTGAAAATCTGAACAGTTGTTTGTTTTGCTCCTGGGGCTCAAGATAAAGCTATTTCAAAACAAATCATCTCCAAATCTACCTCTGCAGCTTTTCTGAGAGGTGTGCCTACTAAGGACATTCTAGAAGCAGCTACTTGGTCTTCTGTCCATACTTTCACAAAGCATTACAATCTACCTATGTTTTCTAAATCCATGGCTGGTTTTGCCTCTGCAGTTTTGCAGGGCCTTCTTACCAACCCTTAGTCTGTGATTCATCCTCCCCCTTTTGTCCTTTTCCTGGGCTTTGGGAATCAACCCATATGTTAGGACTGCAACAGTGAAACACGAAGAACATAGTACACTTACCATAAATGTAGATGTTTGAGTGTATTCACTGTTGCAGTCTTGGTTTGCCACCCTCCATTCCCCCTATTTTCCTAAGGCACAGACAACGGCATGTTTCCAGGGTGTTTCCTTCCTGGGTTAGCCTTCTTTTGGGGGCTCCTGACAGTTAAGGCAAGAAAAACTGAGGAAATGGCGTTGGCTGCCTTCCCCTTATACCTGACATTCTGACATCAGTTTTACAGCCAACGTCCTATACCAAGGACTCTGGTATTCGGGCTGGGTGAGGGCTAACGGGAGCTGGATAACGCACGTTAGGACTGCAACAGTGAATACACTCCAACATCTACATTTAACACTCCTAGCATAGGAGAAGGAGCACCCGATAGGGCCATAGTCCAGATAGGTGTATCTGATATTGTTAATCCTAGTTCATTCCTTATGCATGGGTATCTGTCCCGACCTCTGAACCGAGCTGGCCATTTTCCAAGCTTGTGTCAGCTTCAACCCCCCT
>NC_056739.1:291703503-291719321 GCF_019279795.1 Protopterus annectens | reverse complement strand
TGTTTTTCAAAAGATTAAACATTGCTGCAGTCCAATTTACCTCCCTCCTTCCCTCTGTGTTTTTGAGGGGTGGCTGTGTGTGGTTAGGTTACTACTTTATTATATAATTGTTAGAAGTTGTACATAGTTTGGGTGTAGGGGTGTTTAGTGTTTGGTGGTTTTTTGATTTTACCCTGTTTAGGGTCTTCTGACATCTGGGGCAAGAAAAGACTGAGGATATGACGTCGGTCATGCGCATTTATACCCTGACGCCCTGGCCAGCTTAATACCATGACCGACGCCAGCTTCTCATATACTTTGGTATTCTCGGGCCGACCGAGGACAGCGCTATACCCAAGTGTAAGGACTGCAGCAATGTGGATCTTCGAACATCTACATTTATGGTAGGTACAAAACTGTACTTTCTCTGCACAGCTCTTTGGTTTATCTACTGTGCCCAGGAAATTCACAAAGTGCCTAGCCCCTGTCATCGTCATTGCATTTTGCAGGCAAAGAAATATTCAGATATACCCATACCTGGGCGATTGTTTAATTCAGGCAGAAAGCCAGGACATACTTTTGAATCATCTGGTCTTTGTACAAAGGGTGCTAACTTGTCTGGGGTACACTGTAAATGAAAAGAAATCACACCTGGTTACCCTGTCAATATATCTTATTTCTGGGAGCAAGCTTGAATATAACTTCCCAGATGGCTTTCCTCACGTTAGAGAAACAAATTCAACCTACTTCAAACAAGTAGCCACAAAAACCCTACTATCTGCAAGGCAAATACTAAAAGTTTTGGGGTTCATGGCCTCCTGCATTATTTTAATTCCATATGCAAGACTGCATATGAGGAAATGGCAGTGATGTCTAAAAAGCCTATGGTGTCGTCATTCTCGGGATCTAGAAGCAATGATTCCTTTCATACATTGTCTATGCCTAGAATTTCTTTGGTGGGCAGAGGTCTGCCACGAAAACAAAGGACTACCATTCACACCAACCCCTGCCACCCAAACCCTAACAGATGCATCAGATTATGCATGGGGGGCTCCCCTGGCAGGGAAGTGCATTCAGGGAAAATGGAACCAAAGTCAAATGCACTTGCATATCAATCAAAAATAAATGTTAGCTGCATAGAATGCTCTGACAGCCTTCAAGGACCACATTCTTCCAGGACAATTAATGGTAAAGGACAAACACCGCTGTTCTGTGGTACATCAACAAGCGGGGGATACACATTCTTACCCCTATGCAGACTAGCCATGGCATTGTGGAACACAGTCCTGAGCTACCAGGTGCCATCTACAAGCTAAATTCCTGCCAGGAAAACTAAATACACTGGCAGGCGAGCTAAGCAGAAACCTCATGGACCCACATGAGTGGAAGCTGGAACAAAGGATTTTCAACGTGTTGACAAGCAAATGGGGGAGCTCAGATATAGACCTTTTTGCCCCCCCCCCCCCCAGAACTATCAATTGGACAAATTTTGCATAAGGACTCCCCACAAACAAGCTTGGAAAGTGGATGCTCTTTCCTTCAGCTGGAAAAAACTGCAAACTGCTAAGTACTACTAAAGATCAAGACAAACTAAGGACGATTTTTATTGCACCAGACTGGCCACACCAACACTGGTGTACCCCCTCTTACGCAGTGTCACTGTTGGCCCCATGGTACCTGCCTTGGACTCCTACCCTATTGTCTCAGCAGTAGAACCAGATTCTGCACCCTCTGCTTCATATACTGAACCTAGCAGCCTGGCTAAATACCTTATCTCTCCTTTACCATCCCTCAATAAACCAGTGATTGATATCATTTTAGAGGCAAGGAGGCCTAGTACTAGAAAATCTTATGCTGAAAAATGGAAAAGATTCTGTGCCTGGAACCAATCTCAAGGGATGAGCACAGCAGTGGCCAATTTACCTCAGATTTTACAATACTTAACTGAGATGCTTCACAAGGGCCTGTTTTTCTCAATAAAAATTCACGCCAAAGCTATTTCAGCTCATTATAACACAGAACCTCCCCTCTTCTCTCATCCACTGCTCAAGCAGTTCCTCAGAGGGGCCAAAAATTTACCACCAACTCCAACCTGGGACCTTAATTTTGTATTGGCGAAACACACTCTTCCTCCTTTCAAGCCAGCTGCTACTGCAGACTTAAAATTTCTTTCTTGGAAAACAGCTTTCCTTTTAGCAATCACTTCAGCAAGAAGGGTATCTGAATTACAGGCCCTCATGGCATTGGAGCCTTTCATCATCTTTCATGCAAACAGGGTGTCCCTCAGGACCAGTCCCTCCATGCCCAAGGTGGTATCCAGTGTGACCCTTAATCAGTCCATTAATTTGCCAACCTTTTTTCCTAACCCACAAAACAAAGGGGAATGGATACTGCACTCAGACTTGCACAGACAACTTAGATTCTACTTGGACAGGACTTTAAACCTCAAAGGAAATCTAACCAACTGCTGGTGATATTTGCTGCAGGGGCAGAGGGGAAGGCTATTTCAAAGCAAACTATTTCCAGATGGATAGGCCATTGAATTCATTTCTGCTGCAAGCACCATGGAAAACCTATCCCACAGGGGATCAGACCCCACTCAACCAGGGCTGCATCTAACTCTACAGCCTTTCTCAGAGGCATCCCTACCAGGGACATCCTAGAAGCCAGCTACCTGGAGTTCAGTGCATACTTTCACCTAGCATTACCATCTGCCAATTTTCTCTAAATCCAGAGCTGGCTTTGCCGCTGCAGTCTTGCAGGGCCTTATAGCTGGTCCTAATGCTGTCTAAATTCCTCCTCCCATCCTTCGCTTTGGGAATCTACCCAAATGTAATGACTGCTACAGTGAAACACTAAGAACATAGTACAGTTGTTTACACCTACCATAAATGTAGATGTTGTGGTGTATTCACTGTTGCAGTCCTGGTTACCCTCCCTCCAGCCCCCTTTCTTCTTTGGCTATACCTCTACTCCTACTTCATTTTGCTTAAAAGCTTTGGTGTATTTGCTTTTTTGTTGGAGGTATAACCTTGTATATTTTTAGATTTAACTGCTTCCCATTAGGGGGGGCACCTGACATCTGGGGCAAGAAAAACTGATGTAATGGCATCGGCTGCATGTTTTATACTCCTGACTCCACCTGACGTCATGGAAGAAGGGACAGCAACCGATGCAGGACCCAAGACTTTGTTAATCAGGCTGACTGAGGGCTACTGCAAGCAGATAACCCATATAATGACTGCAACAGTGAATACACTCTAACATCTACATTTATGGTAAGTGTACACAACTGTACTTTGCCCATGCCTGTCGGCTGTCAAGAGTTTGTAATATTTTTGGTTTGTACCTGGTAAATTTTTCTGATTTTCTGTTAAATCAGATTAGATAGTGAAAGACAAGCATTTCATTCTTCAGAAAATGCATATTTGCTGCAAAACTGGATGTTCTTAGTGTTTCCCTGTTGCAGTCATCACATTTGGGTTATCTGCCTACAGGTAGCCCTCAGCCGGCCTGAATACCAGAGTCTTCATATTTCTGCGTTGGATGCTGCCACTTCTATGACATCAGGTCGTCAGGGGTATAAAACATGCAGCCGACGCCATTACATCAGTCTTTCTTGCTGTGTGGTGCCTGAAGCAGAAGCAGTTAGCAAGTGCCGGTCGTCTGACTCCTGAAATTTTCATTTTCGAGTTTCAGACCTGAAGTCTTCAAAACAGATAAGTATCCCATCGAGAATCCTTTTTCTTGCTCTAACCGATGTCAGAAAAAAAAATTAACAATTGTCTTGCCTGTAAGAAGCAAATACCTGAGAGATTTTCATTCTTATTGCATCACCTGTTTAGGCCCAGACCACGATGTCCCTCACTGTCGGTTTTGTGCCTTGGTCAACTCCCGAACTATTCAGTGTTGGGCTATTTTTTGTAGTTAAATTTCGATCTCTATCTCCGTACTCCGAAATGGCTCCATTAAGCCATCCGACTACCGATCTTCTGGAAAAAAAAAAACATAATGATAGACAGACCGCATAGGTCCAAAACTGCCAGCGACTCTTCCGTTAAGCTAGTCACCAGTCCGCCAGTACTCATTGAGGCAATTTCGCAGCCCCTGATACCTGCTACTACAGATTCACCAGCCTCTACTGAGACATGCAGAGTCGGTTGTGCAGAGATGCTTCTTCGACTATGGAACCTGCGGATGTCTGTAACGGATGAGTCCAGAGCTGCTGTGCAGGCATCGGCTTCTGAGGGTATATTCAGTCCTACAGACTTTCGTATTAAACCGACAGCATCTTTTCCAACTAGAAGTACTGAATTCCTCAAGCCTAAAACTCTATGCCTAGAAAACCGATGACCAAACCGATGACTCAGGCCCATATGCCTCAAAAACAAATGCTTTGAATGGCTGAAGACCTTATTAATTTAATTAGGGGAAGCCAGCCTTCCCCCTCTGAGACCTAGAACCAATTTTTCTTTCTGATTAGTTTGATCAGGAATCTGATATCTCGGCTCCTAATTACCAGGATTTGCCCTTATCGACTTATGAGGATTCTGATGCAGCAGATTCCATTCCTGCTGCTTCTCCTCCAGAAGACTCTTCTTTTGGTGAAACTTTGCATACTCTTAGAGCATTTCCGCTGGGAAAGCCAGGACTATTCTGAGTCCAAAAAGAGACTTGGGGAATTCTTACTCCTGCCTCAACACAGGCCTCTAGCTATCTCTCCTGTTCTGGCTATTGTACATGATGTTTTCTTGGAATCTAGCCTTACCCCAGACACTTTATCTTCAGCTCCCAGAAAACCTGACAAGTACTATAGTTACCTGACTCAAGTTCCTCTTTAAGAATCCTACTGCGGATCCAGAGACCATTTCCCAAGGACCAAGAGGCATTAAGGCTACTGCTGCCAAAAAGCCCTACCCCTTGTGATAGACATTCTAGAGCCTTAGATGGGGTAAGAAGGTTTACACTTTTGCTACTTTGGCCATTAGGGCTCTAAATTGACAGTTTCATTTGCTAAAATATCAGCAGCATATTATGGGACTACTTAAACAGAAAATTATGTTAATTTCTAAATGTACTGAACGCAAAGACTTGCAAGATTTAATGCATTCTGCAGAACAAGTTGGTAAACAATACTTTGCAATGTGGTTTTGATGCTTTAGCAGCATCTTGCAGGGCTGCTGTCACTGGGTCTATACTTGGAAGGCATGTTTGGCTTAAGGAACAAAACCTGCCAGATCATGTTAAAGCTAAATTACTGGATACACCCTTAAAGCAAGACAGCCTTTTTGGCAAGAGCAGAGGAAGTCCTCAAAAAGATGGAGGAAAAAGCTAAATCTATGCAAACTGTTAGATTTTCTACAAGTACAGCCTCCCAGATTCAGTAGGCATTGGCCTTCAAAGAACTGGTCCTTTCTAGTCCCTTCCAGGCCTTCAGTCCAAACCTAGATACAGCAGACCACCAAGACTTCAGTCTCACCAACATGTTTTACGCCACATTGGTGATCTAAGCAGTGGGGGGCTCCCATTTCCAAAGCAGGTAGTAGTAAGCCAGCCACCCCCCCCCCCCTGGAAAAATGGCACAATGACTTAACCCTTCCAAGCCCTGCTCAACTACTTGCTCCCTTAGGAGGAATGCTCGCCCTGCATGCAAAAAAAACGTTAAGTCATTAGGGTTTTAAACATAGCTTCCCACACTACCAACCCCAAATGGTTGGTCAGACCTCCCCCAAATCAGTGGGCGGAGGCTCAACAGCAGGTTCTTTCCCTTCTCAGTATTAGGGCTATTAAACCCGTCCCAGCAGAACTAAGGAGACAAGGTTTTTATTCAAGACTGTTTCTGGTACCCAGAAAAGAAAACTCCTGGCGTCCTATTCTGCACCTCTCTATTCTCAACACCTTTCTGGTGGTTCCAAAATTCATAATGCTAACTCTTCAGCAGCTTCTTCCTGTGCTAGCCAAGGATGGCCTGGCTGGCAACCCTAGAATTAAAGGAAGCTTACCTGCACATCCCAATAAGAAAATCCTGCAGACAATACCTACGTTTCAGGTGGGCTCCATGCACTTTAATTTCTCTGCACTTCTTCCCTTTGGCTTATCTACTACTTCAGGGTGTTCACAAAGTGTCTAGCCGCAACCATTGCTTTTGCAGGCAGAGAAATATTCAAATTTACCCATACCTGGACGATTGAATCGGGCAGAAAGCAGGACTTGCTATTGCAGCACCTGGCATTTGTAAAGAAGCTGCTATCCTCACTGATGTATACAATCAACGAAAAGAAATGTCACCTAGTACCCTGCCCAACAGATTGTATTCCTGGGAGCAAGCTTGAACACAACTTCCCAGATGGCATTCCTCACTCCTGAGAAACAAGTTTACTTGACAACTTCAAACTTTTGGCCACAAAAACCCAAGGAAAATTCTGCAAGCCCTGGGAATCATGGCCTCTTGCATTCTGTTAATTCCATATGCAAGACTGCATATGAGGAAACTGCAATGGTAACTAAAAAGTTTATGGTGTCAACATTCTCAGGACCTGGAAACAAGGATTCTTATCATTCCTTGTCTGAGAACAGAGTTCCTTTGGTAGACAGAGGCCTGCCACGCCAACACAACAATGGACTCCCTTTTCTCTACCCCTGCCAAACCCTAACAGATGCATAAGACTATGCATGGGGGGCTCACATGGCAGGTCACTGCATTCAGGGCAAATGGAACCCAAGACAGATGCACCTGCATATCAGCCAGAAAGAAATGTTAGCTATACAGAATGCTCTGACCGCCTTCAAAGACCTTATTTACCCAGGACAACTACTGGTAGACACAGACAACACCACAGTTATGTGGTACATAAACAAGCAGGGGGGAACCCTCTCTTACCTTCTCTTCAGACTAGCCATGGCTCTGTGGAGCACAGCCTTGAGCTACCAAGTGCACTTACAAGCTCAATTCCTGCCAGGCAAAGTAAATTCTCTGGCAGACGACTTAAGTAGAAATCTCATGGACCCACTCGAATAGAAACTAGAACCCAAGGTATTCATCCTCTTGAGGAACAAATGGGGATCCCAGAGGTAGACCTGTTTGCTTCCCTTCAGAACTACCAATTGAACAAATTCTGCACCAGAACTCACCACAGTCAAGCTTGGAAAGTGGATGCCCTATCCTTTACCTTGGAAAGCCTCTCGGTTTATGCGTTTCCCCCCTCTTCCTCTCGAAGGTTCTACTAAAGATCAAATAGGACAAGCCAAGAACAATACTGATTGACCAAAAAGTAGTCAGTCCAGAAAATAAACTAGTAATCCAAAAACCGGACAAACGAAAGGTTCCACACAGTTGCTGGTAAAGTGCAGTAGTTTAACACCACAAACGTGAAAAATACATGTGTTTTAGTCAGTCTCAATCTGTACTGAGCTATTCTGATTGCACCAGACTGGCCACACTAGCACTAGTACCCCCTTTTGCACAGTATGACACTGCTACAACTATGGCACCTGCCTCAGGCCCCTTACCTGCTGTCCCAGCAGGACCCATACGCACTGGCTTCAAACCCTGAACCTTGCAGCCTGGCTAATTCCATGAGCTCTCCTCTAGCATCCCTCAGTAAACAAGTGCGGGATGTCATTCTGGAGGCAAGGAGGCCTAGTACCAGAAAATCCTATGCTATATAGTGGAAAAGATACTTCTCCTGGAGCCAGGCTCAGGGGATGGCCACAATGGTGCCCAGCTTACCTCATATTCTAGAGTACTTAAAAATGATCCACAAGGGCCTATCCTTCTTGTCAATTAAGATTCATGCCTCTGCCATTTCCGCACATTATAATACTGAGCCACCCCTCTTCTCTTGCCCCTTGCTAAAACAATTCCTTAGCGGGGCTTTCCCTACCCCCTCAGGAGAGCTCCCACTCCAGCCTGGGACCTTAACTTTGTATTGGAAAAGCTCACCTTCCCCTTTGAGCCAGCTACAACAGCAGAGTTGAAATTCCTTTCTTGGAAAACCAGCTTTACTTTAGCCATCACTTCGGCTAGAAGAGTGTCTGAATTACAGGCCCACATGGCAGTGGAACCCTTCATTATCATTCATGCGGACAGGGTTTCCCTCAGGACTAAGCCTTCCTTTATGCCCAAGGTAGTGTCTACTGTAACCAAAAGCCAGTCCATTCATTTGCCTACTTTTTTCCCTAATCCACAAAACAAAGGGGACGATATTGCACTCTGGACGTGCAGACAACTTGGATTCTATTTGGGCAGGACTAAGCCTCTCAGAAAATCTGACCAGCTGCTAGTTGGCTTTGCTGCAGGGGCAGAGAGGAAGGCCATTTCAAAGCAAACCATTTCCAAATGGATAGCCCATTGCATTCATTTCTGCTACAAGCACCATGTTTAGTTGCCTTTTCCTTTTGCCATCATTTGAAATACTGCCTTTCATTTACATTTCTTATTCCTGTTGGTCTTGTACTTCAACTGCCTCCGGTCAGTTTTGTTGATCAAAATGCAGCAAAAGCTGTTTTCAATAACCAGGCAAGCTTTTACTTGATAAGCTTTTTTTTTTCTTTAATTTGGGGTAGAATACTTTTATGTCAGCTTTCCGTGACAGAGAGTAGGAGGTTATACCCTGACTCTTCTATTTAATTTTCTGAGCAGCTCAGGAGCACAAATTATCAAAAGATGGGTTGCAAAACACTGGCATTTTTTTTCTATCAGAAGTGGCAAATTTTACTTTTTGGTGAATGTCACTTTTCTGAATTATTCATAACGCTGTTAGTCTGCAAGTGAATTAGGTGAGTGACAGTTTCTGTGTACTCGTGCATATACATGTAGTAGTATTCTGGTTAGTCTCAATCCTGGTATGTCACCTTAGGTGTGGTTCTAGTCCTTTAGTAATTCTGTTCATGTAGGAATTTCATCAAATAATTTTTTCTCATCAAATGCATGAAGTCCCGATCCCTTTGATTGAAAAGCTTCATTGAGGCCTACCTTATCGACATGCTGATAAAATTACAAGTAGTCTCTACTATGATCTCTAATAAGTTACTGATCCAGTTAGCAAGACTGTTAACTTGTGATAGGTATTGGTGCAAGCAAGAAGCTTGCAGCTTTTCCTGAGAGAGAAGTGGTATAACCTGTCCAGTAGAAGGGTTGGTATATTAAATGAATCCACTGGAAACCTTTGAGAAAGATTATGTAGATCAATGTGTAAATTTTTAAGAAAGCTATCAGAGGGCTGTCACAAGTGTATACATACTGAGCAACGCGGTAAGTCTGTTGGACTGCAAATTTCTAGTAAGCCATTGAGATGGGGTAAGAGTGTATGTAAGGTATCTGTCTGTTAACTAGTTCATTCTGGGGACTTATGATGCTGTTATTGATCCCGATGTTTCTGCATGTTAAAGAGATCTTAAATGAAACCCCCTGCCTGCTTGTCTTGTTCCAGTGTTCCGGAGAGAAGGATGAGTGGACATATTAGATTAATTTTGTTTGCATGGGCAGTTAAATTCCTCTGTTTTTCCAGGGAGACACCTGGAAGGCCTTAACAAAGTTCCTGTGTCCTGTTTAATGCATATTTGTGCCCCTTTTATCATAGGGTAGCAGACTGCATAATCTGTAAAAGCAGCTACATTGATTTCCAGTAAGCTTAGCAGGGCGTAGACTTCTGTTACTGTTAAACTGCATAATGTTAAGTTGTCTGGAATCTCGCCTCTCATTCTTGCTTCTTTCTGCTTGATGGGTTCTGGAGCCGCATCCCTGTCCTAATTCCTCGCACTTGCTTTATTCTCGAGAACTCCTTTACCAGTCCTCGAGGTGTTTCCCCATATCCCATGATGCTGCAGGAAGTACCCAGTAGATCTCGCCATACCGGGCTTTGGGAGGTCTTCTCACTTCAGCTCCTGGTAAGTAATTCACATTTGTGACTTTTAAGCCTCCCCTTTTAGGCTTAAAAAACCATTAGTTTTGATAGTTTAACTTCAAATTTAACTTTTCTGATACAGAAACTCTTTTCTGTCCTCTTCTTAAAATTTTTTTAGTCAGTTAATTTCCTTATCCCATCCCCCGTTAGGTGTGTGTGTTGGTATTTTTACCAACACCTTTTGCATAGTTTAATTTTATGACCTTCGACTGCGTGTGTGTGTTTTTGTTAGGCACCAGTTCAAAGAGAGGGTTTCAGGAGCTTTAAGAAGTGTGACTGCTGTCAGAAAATGCCCCTGAGCAGACGGTCGCTTAATTCTGCCTGGAATTGTTTAGGCCCCTTTCACCTGCAGGACCTCTGCAGTTATTTGTCACCCTTCAGCCAGAGAGTCCTGCAGGAGAGGCAGCTGTTGATTCTCAGGGGCTCCTTAAGCCGGGAGGGCTATAGATCGATCGCCCGCTGGAGCCGCATTCTGTCCACTTGCTTTCGGCTACCGGCTGGCTATCGGTGCCACCTGCTTTTGATTGACTGTGGTACCGGTTCACCGCCCGGCACCACGGTATCGGCATCGGTGTGTCGCCCCGGGACGTCTTACACCCATGTGGCATAGGCACGGTGTCGGCCCGACCGCCCGGCACCGCTATTTCTTTGGTGGCTGTATCGCTTCCCGCTGGAGCTAATACATCGAGATCGCTCTGCCGCTCCGGTGAAATCGGTGCCGACAGGATCAGTGATATCGGCTCCGGAGCGACCCTTTCCAGGAAGCAATGAGGTCTCCTTCCTTGGACATACTTTCGCTCCGCCTCAGCCTCTCTTCTATCGAACGGGAGCCATCGGAGCCGATCTTCAAGGTCATCCAGGTTATCAGACCATGACTGTGAGAGAGTGGTCGTGTAGATTGCTCTCAAGTCACAGGTACTGGCCCAATGCTACACAGTCCGCTCCCCAGCAGACTAATTGCTGGCCCACCTCAAGTTACAGTTCCTCCTTTCCAACTCTACCCCATTTGGAGTTGGAGTCTTCGGGCGCTGGTTACTGGCACGGGCTGGAGGACGGATACCCCTTCTGTTCCTTCAGCCCTACTTTATCTCCCTTTCCTAGAGGGATTCGTGGTCGTGGGCTTCCATGGTCTTCCTCCGAGGTGGGAGGGCATCGACCCTTGTCCTAATCCGCTTCCCCTGGAGCCTCGGCCTTGGTGAGCTCGGCCCGGCGATCTGGCCTCTCGAGACTTCCCTCGTGGCCCCTGGAGTTCCTAGCTCTTGCTGGTCTCGACCTGCCTGGGAGGGGAGCATTGAGGTGATGAAGAGTGTACTGCCACTGGTATCAGTCACAGTCTCTTCCTCGTGAGCTCCCCCATTGCCCTGCTGACATCTCTGCCACTTCTGCTACAGGACCCAGAGATCCCCACCAGGTTTCTATTGGGAATTTCCCTCTTCCCGAGGATTCCTGATGTTTCGGGAGATCCTCCTAGGAAGAGGATCAGGAAAGAGGGAAGATGTAGACTCCCCTGAGTCTGTCACTGATATACTGACTTTGATGAGTCAGAGGGATCCCCTCAGATCCTCTCTGAGGATGTTCCTTTCTCAGACATCCTAGGAACTTGAAACAGAGGGGAAACCAGCCCACCAACAATCCTCTCTGAGGATGAGTCAGGTATACCTAGAGGCGCTACCTCTCGCCCTCCACCTCCTGGGTGTCTCCCTACTTTTCTCGGACTCTTTTATGCAGGTTATTGCACCTAAAGGCGGGACAGCTCCTGACTCTAGAGCCAGTCCCTAGGAGGCCTTCTAAATTCTATAACTGCCCTAGTGACAAACAACAATTCCTTACTCAAGTGGGTGTCCCCTGCTGATGCCATGAGGTGGCTGCACACCAAAAAGGAACTTGCAGATCCTTCTGCGGCCTCGGCCTTCCCATCCTCCTTAATAAGGACTCTAGGACCATGATAGGTAATGCAAGCGGATGTTTTCTCACGACCTGCTATGCTTGCTGAATTATCTTTGCCACTTCACTAGACTCCAGAGAGATATCCTGAAGGAGCTGGGAGAAGTAGTTCAGGATCCTAAGCAGCTGCAGGGCCTCAAGAAAAGATTGCTTCTCAGAAATAGAACCCTCACTCCCATTGCTAACTCCCTCCATGCTGCTAATATCTTATGCTGCTGATGAGCGTGAGCTGCAGCAGGCACAGGTGTGGTTCTTAGAGACTGCCTTGGATGCGGCTATGTGATTTTATGGATCCTTTAAGGCTGCCCCTTCACAAATTCTCCCTTTGATGGGTCAGCTTTGTTTGGCCTCAGGTGAAGGAAACTCTTGACCAGGTGAGCAGGACGGCAAGATTCTTTCTGTTGTTGGAGTCTGTTTCCACTTCTAGGCCTTATCCTAAAGTGACAGAAGGGTGGGAGATGTGGTTCCCAAATCCTAAGGGAGTCACGCCTGGATTCACGTGGTCAGTTTACTCCCTAGAGGCAGAGGGGTAATAACAATAGACGTCACCAGCAGAGTAACCGGAAGAATCAGGCAACAGGAACTTCTTCCTGGCAGCCCTGCATCCCCTGAGGGTTGCCCCACGTCCCTCCCTGCATGCCCAGCAGCCATCATCACGTACCTGCAGCCTGGCATCCCTCACCACACAGACGGGCACAAACATCATATCCAAGGGTCACATAATTCCTTCTCAGAGGTCCTTCCCCTGCCCTCCCAGATGCACCAACTGTCTGGCGACACAGATAGAGACCGCAAAACTACTGCACATTTCATTCAACCAGCCACAGACTCATTCAGAGCCCGAATCTACTTGCCATGTCTCTTTGGTCCCCAAAAGACGAGACTGAGACCAATATTGGATCCTCAGCAGACCTCAACAAGTCCACAGAAGACAAGATTCAACGGTCACTCTTCAGTCAATCTCTGCCCCTTCATTAAGAAGGACAACCCGGATGCCCAATAGATCCTTCAGGATGCACTTATCACATCAAAATTCACAGATGCCCAGGAGATTTCTCCACGTCAGTCCAGTCACTCCAGTCTCAGACCGCCCCCTGGTCTCACCACATCCCTGGCATGTTCACTGTGGGAATGTATGGCAGTGGTCACGTGCTCACCTGAGATCGCCAAGGATTCCAGGTGTTTCCCAGATCTCGGACGACTGGCTCCTGGTCAGCCACCACTCAGGCATCAGCTTATACAGTTTTCAGGGATTACACACCTTTGTTCTCATTTGGGCATCCTAGTCAACTACTTAAAAGTCATCCCATCGCCCCTGCCAGTCTATTACCTTCATAGGCTTAAACTTAAACACTGTTTTACGTCAGCTACCCCAGAACAAAGAGTTTCAGACATCTGTGACTCATAACAGGGACCATTCTGGCCAAAGCAAGAAGTTGCACAGGCCAGAATGGTTCTAGCAGTATAGGTCTGCATGCCATCACTCTCTTTCCCCTGGCTCGATTCTCTACATGCGCCTCCTCCTTCAGTGGATGCTGTCTACACAAAGTGGGTCATACTCAGGCAACTCCCTATGCTATCAGATTCTGGTGACACTTAACATGCAGCAACATCTGCTTGGTGGATCACATCGCTCAGGTTCACCAAGGCAGGTGTTGAAATTCGGCCCCCGAGTATAGCCACTCTGTCACCACGGGATGCCTCCCTGATCGGGTGGGGGTCATTATCAGGGCAGGATGGTTCATGGGACGGCAACTGCTCTCGAAAATTCATCTGCACATAAATGTCCTGGAGATGAGAGCAGTGCTTTTAACGCTGCAAGCCCTCAACCACTTCTCCCCAGAGGGACAATTGTAGTCCACACAGACAACATGTCTGTAGTTTGGTATATCAACAAACAGGGCGGAAACCAAGTCCTACTCCCCTTGTGGGCCGAGTAGAAGCCTGGGGACTATGGCAATGGCCATCTCCCTCATCGGTTTCTGTAGCAACGATATCCCTAAAAACTAACATTATAAAGGATAGATTGAGCAGAGCTATCCTCATGCCCTCACGCAGTGGTCTCTTCGCTAAATCCATAGCGGAAGAGATTTTTTCTGAAAGGTAGTCGTCCATGTTGCATCTTTTGCTACTCCCAAAACAGCAAATGTCCAGACTTCTTTCCAGCCTTTCCTCTATCAGGCTATCCCCCTAGAGACGCCTCTTGACTCCAGGATTGGCCTCTAGGGACTTCTTTTTATGCCTTCCTCCATTTCCTCTCTCTGATCCCTCAGGTAATCCAGAGCTACCGCTTTTAAGAGCCAATTTGATTCTCATTGCCCTCATTGGCCTCTCGAGCAAGTTTGGTTCCCTGCCTCTCCATCATCACTCTTTTGTGCAGCTGCGGCATCTGGACCCAGCGATCTTCTGATTCACTAACTGGCCAGCTGCACCGTCAATCCCTTCTCTCAACCTCACAGCTTGCTGTTCTAATTTCCTTCCTCTTAGCCAGTTTTTATCTCTAACCCAGTTAGAGATAATATAGTAGTTTCACTAAAATCCTCTACCAGGAGGATTTACTCAAGCAAATGGAACGTTTTACAAGCTAAGGCCCAAAATATTGATCCTTTGCCGCCCCCTGTTCAGGCAGTTCTAGACTTCTTAGCAGAGATTTTTCATGCAGGCTCTTCTTCCACAGTCAGAGTTCAGTTGGCTGCTATTTCTAATTTTCATGTCGATAGCAGATCATATTGTTATGTCCAGGCTCTGCAGGGCCTCTCTTGGTGCTGAATTTTCCTACTAAAGCCTCCAATCAGAATCCTCCTCCTCAGTGGGATCTAAATTTAGTGCTGACATCCTGATTCTTTTCCCCTTCGAGCCAGCTGTTTTTGTTCCTGAAATATCTTTCTTGGAAAACTTCATTCCTAGTAGCTACACATCTGCCAGAGGGTGTCTGAACTTCATGCTCTTTCAAGTTCTAATTCCCTATTTGATTCTTTTCACAAAGACAGGTACCTTTTAGGAACTAATCCATCCTTTACCTAAGGTCGGCTTAAAAACAATTCGAATCAATCTATTGATCTCCCTGTATTTTTCCTAACTATTCAGATAGAGCGAATCAAAAGCTACATTATCTTTGACGTCACAGCTTAGATATTTATTTGACAGAACAAAAATTTAGAAAATCTGATCAACTTTATTTCTGTATGGATAATAAAAAAGGCCTTCCTGTTTCTAAAGTGACTTTATCCAGATGGCTTTCTTCGGTCATCTCTGAAATTTACCATCAGGGGAAAACAGCTGTGCTCAAACCCAAAGCACATCTCAACTAGGAGTTTAGCTACTCTTACAGCTTTCAAGCTAGACTGCCTTTAGACATCATTTGCAGTAGCGCCACTTGGGCCACTCTCACTTTTGTTTCCCCATTACAAATTGACTCTGGCCTCCAGGACAGAGCCAGTTTCAGCTCCTACAGTCCTCAAGAGTTTGCCCGCAATTGAGCCACCCAGGATAGAGGTGCTAGGGACGCTGTCTCATCACAGAATTAGTTACGTAGATTGACAACTTAACATTAAGAAGTTATGTACCTACCATAACGCTCCATGTTAGTTGTCTTCTCACTTCTTTCTTGCATGGTAATCTCCTCCTTCCCCTGGCCTGGACAGACCTTGTATAAGAAACTATAATGCTAAACACCATCCACCCGGTCCTTTTTTCCATTTGTGAGTTTCTTCTTCCTTTAAAGCATGTTTTATGCTTGGTGTTATTGCCCTTGTCAACAAAATCCAGATCTGGGGTACTCCTCCTGCCTTGCATCATGGATAAGTGGGGGCCGCCTTTAGCTGGTAAAAGGAGTTCTCGGCTAAAGCAGTAGCCGAGCTGGTTTGTGGACTGCCCGAACCCACGCTGCTGAAAGAAGGCTAGAGAAGACAACTAACATTTTTAACGTTATGGCTTTTTGGAAATAACTCCCCTATTTTGGCCTTTTTTTTCCACCTTAGCCTGCAAAAT
>NC_056739.1:291613497-291703003 GCF_019279795.1 Protopterus annectens | reverse complement strand
CAACTAAAAACTAAATGTATTTCACTGGCTCTTCAGGATCAGGCTTCTGATATAACTCCTGACTGACAGTCTTTACCCAAGGCCTCTTTAATGCCTTCATGGTTCTCTGCCAGATGTCAGCACCTTCTTTTCCAGCGTAGGCCTTTCCCCTTCTAACCCTTTGAAGAGGTCTTTAGATGTCTCCTCTGAACAGGAAGATTCATCACAGGATTAATCTCTGGCCTATTCTACTCAAATTGCCTCTCCTCTGGGTTATGCCTCCCCAGAGGAAGAATTTAGTGGTACGGATTCCCCTTGGGAGGATATTTCCTTTGACAAGACTGTTTTGAAGTTGGATGACTTATTTGTTTAACATGTTTACCGGGAAGGTCTGACTTGGAACAAAGCCAGTTTTCAGTGGTGGCCCTGGGAGAGATGCTCCAGATGTATCTACCACCCCAACCCCTGCCAACCTCACACAGATCCCCAGAGAGCATAGCCGACTCCTTTAATAGCTATTTCACCAAAACCATACAATTGCTAGCAAATCAACTAACCCCAATAAATTCCAACACCAGCTCCAACCCCACTAGAAACCATCCCCAATTTAGTTTCCAATCCATCTCCATCACCTATATCAAGATATTGTTAAAAAAAACTAAAACCTACTACCCTCTCTGCTGACTTCCTCCCCACAGAGTACTTACAAATAGCTGCAGAAGCCATTGCATACCCTATAACTATACTAATAAATAGAACCTTGTCCGAAGGTACTATCCCCTCCCTATGGAAGATATCCCATGTCATCCCACTTCATGAATGTGGAAATTCCACAGAATTATCCAACTATAGGCCAATTGCCATTCTTTCCCCATTAGCCAAAATAATGGAAAAATGTGTTCATAAGCAACTAATGCAATACTAAATACAAAACAACTTGCTATCTATCTCCCAACATGGTTTCAGGCCACATCACAGTACCACATCTGCCCTCCTTTCCTTTACAAATGCTATAAACCAAAATAGGAATGATAAGATATCCTCTGCCCTCTTTCTTGACCTATCACAAGCCTTTGACATGGTCAACCATGAACTCCTCATTCTCACTTAAGTCTATGTCCCTAAACAGGCACACAATCCAATGGTTCCAATCATACCCATCTGGCAGACGACAGGCAGTAGCATGACCGAACAAATTATCCAACCAACTACCACTCACTCTTGGTGTCCCTCAAGGCTCTATACTAGGACCACTACTCTTTTCTATCTTCATCGATGACCGCCACACAGCTATTCCTAAGGCTACCTGCATTCAATATGCAGATGATTCCACTCTCATCTGCTCAGCCACCTCTCCAGCCGACCTACAAATCTCAACCCAAAATACATTTAGCACTATTGAAAACTGGCTCACCAACCAACGTTTGCTTCTGAACCCCAGCAAAACCAAACTTCTGCTCTTCACTCCCAGTAATAGAGCCACCCCTTTCTCATTCACTATTACTTCCAACAATGGTATCACCATCTCCCCAGTTACCCATACTAAACTTCTAGGAGTCATTATAGATAATAAGCTCAAAATTGACCTATAGGTCAACAAAACTGTGCAGACCATCAATAAAAAACTCTGATCGATGTACAGAAACAAGGCATTCTTAACCCCACAGGCTAGAATAGCAATTGCCAGATCACAACTACTCTCTACTCTTATTTATGCTTCTCCAGTTCTCTCAAACCTAAATAAGTCAGAACTGAATAAGCTCTCCCATAGCTATAGCCATATTGCCAGATTTGCAACTAACTCCACCTACAGAACCCATCACTGCCAGAACCTGAAACAACTAGGTTGGCTTGAACTCCCCAACTTAAACTAAATCAACTCTTAGTTGCCCACAAAGTTCTTAACCATCCTGAAAATACCCCCTCACTCTCTAATATAATAAAGCCATACAACAACCTGAGGTCACTAAGATCGGCCGACAAAATAATGGTCCAAACCTACACAGCTAACAAGTCTGCAGGGGAATATCTGTTTGCCAACTTTGTTGGCAAGACCTGGAATTCTCTACCAAACCATATCACCCTGCAATCCTCCTTAAACCTTTTCAATAAAAGCATAATACAGCATCTTAAACTCAACTTGCTTTGTCCATGTTCCTACCCTGACTAAACAGTATCATTAATCACATTAAAACTAACCAAACTGTTTTTCTAATACATTCTGACCTTTTCTATAAGTATAATGTGCTGATCCTTGTAACTGTGAGTCTCTTTGGAAACTACGCTATAACATTGTAAACTCTTGTATAACTTTTTCAATGTAAATAACTTTATGTGTAAATTCTTGAAGAAAATGTTGTAACCTTGTTGGAGCTTTTCTCCCTGGGCCTCCATTGAAAATGGACATATATCCAGTCGGACTATCCCGGTAAACAAATGTAAAATAAATAAATAAAAATAAATAAAATAAATGTATGCCTTTGTAACTGTAATGTGGGTCGAAACCAGAGCACCCAGAGGAAACCCACACGAATGCAGGGAGGACATGCAGACTCTTCACAGAAGGCACCCCAGCTGAGAATCGAAATGGAGAATTTCTTGCTGTGTGGTGACATTGCTACCACTGCGCTGTTTTACTAAGTGGGATTGGTGCCAGGTTTCTGAAGATTAGAAGAGGTACTATGACCTCCTACCGATGGAGTAGTCTAATCCTTCAGCCATCCTTCCAGTCCTGCCAGCCTTCTTGGATGCCTTCACTGCAGCTACCAAGTGCACTTTTCCCAGCCTACAGTCCCCAAACACCCTGACGGATTTTACAAGGTGCCTGAGGATGCCCGGTTCCTTTTTAAGGAATAGTAGCTGATCCAGCTACTATTTCAGTGGCAGCAGATAAAGCTTCCAAACTTTTATCCTTCACCTCCCTGCTTCCCTCTGATAAGGAAAGCAAGGTATGGAGAGGCTGGGGAAAAAAAGTGTATACTTTGCAAACTTGGCCTTTAGAGCAATGAATTATCAGACTCACAAGGCCAAATATTCGTGGACTCATTTGGCAGATGCAGTGAAACTTCTGTCAGAGCTTCCGGATTCTGTCAGAATTTCCAGATTCTCCCAACAAAACCAAGCTTTCCAGCATTCTTAATTCCTGCTGCTGGTTACTAGGCACTCCATCAAATGCAGTTGTTCATCGTGTTATACTGCTGTCATCACTGTTGGGTTATCAAGCTGTCAGGCGGTCCCGCAGGCGGCCCGAGTTCCAAAGTCTTGGTCCGGCATCTGTTGCTGTCGCTTCTTCCCTGACAGTGCGCCAGGGGTATTTAAGATGCATCCGACACCAGTTTCTTCAGTCTTTCTTGCCGTGCGGTGCCCGAAGCAGAAGCAGTTCGCTAGTGCCGGTCGGCCAACTCCTGAGATTTTCCAATCGAATTTCAGACTGAAGTCTTCATAACGCTAAATACCCCGTTGGGCAACCTTTTCTTGCCTCAGTCCGATGTCAGAAAGTTAACAATTGCATTTCTTGTGGGAAGCAAATACCTCATAAGGACTTTCATTCTTACTGTATTCCTTGCCTAGGCCCAGACCACGATGTCACTGGTTGTCGGGTTTGCACTAGGTTTAATAAATGAACTATTAAACATCTCATTTCACCCGACATTATTTTAGTAGGAAATTTAATTATACCATGCCGTTGGAGCAACCGGCTACCTTAATGCATAAAAAAACAAAGATAAGGACAGGCAGCCGAAATCCAAACCAGATTCAGAGGCCTCTGCTTGGACAGTCGCCGGTTCTTCGGTTTTCAGTGAGGCGCCTACGCAGCCCCTGACTGATTTAGAACCTCAGGCGACATCCGATTCACAAGCTGAGATTACTAACCCTACACAACCTTTGCCTTTAGGCCCTTCCGACTCCATTCCTGAAGGAGATTCTGGTGCAGTTGAAACGCCTTCAGTTGCTGAAGGTGTCTTCAGACCGACTACACTCACTATTAAATCCTATGCAAAACTGAAAACTCCTTTAAAAACTAAGAAGACTGCACAGCAGTCTCCAGTACAAGGCCCCATGCCTAGGAAACAGATGCTTAAGATGGCTGAAGACTTAATTACACTAATCAGGGGTTCCCATCCCCCTCCTGATAAAAGGCTAAGGCAAGAGGAGGACTACGCTTCCTCTGACCAGGTTTCAATTTCCTCAGACTCTTCTGAGGAACAGGAATATTCCTTTCCCCTTACGAAGATTCTGATGCTGAAGAGTCTATCCCTTCTGCATCTTCCCCAGAAGACTTCTCTTTTGGAGAAACCTTACATACTATGAGGGAACATTTCCACTGGGAAGGCCAGGATTACTCTGATTCTAAGAAAAGACTCAGAGTTCCTTTTACTACCCCAGCACAGACCACTTACAATTCCACCTGTGTTAGACATTGTGGATGATGTTTATTCAGAATCTAGCCTTAACCCAGATTCATTACCTCCTGCACCAGCCAAACCAGACAGACACTACAGAGTCCCTGACTCGCACAAATTCCTGTATAAGCCCTGTTGCTGACCCAGAAACCATTTCCCAGGGTCCCAAAGGGGTTAAAGCCTCTACTGCTAAAAATCCTGTGCCTTCTGAAAGGGATTCTAGAGCACTAGACAGATGGGGAAAGAAAGTATATACCTCAGCTACTCTAGCTATGAGGCCTTAAATTGTCAGTTTCACATGCTGAAATATTAACAATATCTGATGTCTCAATTAAAACAAAAAATGCTTGCACATACAGACCAGTCAGATTACAAGGAAATGCAAGATTTGTTGCGTTCTGCTGAACAAGTGGGAAAACATACTTTGCAATGTGGATTTGATTTCATTGGAAGCTTCTTGTAGAGCAGCAGTGACAGGGTCTGTCATACGTAGGCATGCTTGGTTAAAAGAGCAAACTTTACCTGCTCATGTTAAAGCAAAGTTATTGGATGCACCCTTACAGCAGGATGTTTTATTTGGTGTAAAAGGAAAAGAAGTTTTAAAGAAAATGGAGGATAAGGCAAAATCTATGCAGACAGTCTAGGATTTTTTTACAGGTTCAACCTCTTTGTTTCAGCAGAAATTGGCCAACCAAAAACTGGTCCTTTCCAGCTTCTGCCAGACCACAGAGGGGCAGCGCCCAAGAGGCAGAGGCCAGCCACAAAGCTCTTACCAGCCTCGACAATGGAGTGCAACAACCCAAAAAGGAGGAGAAGACAGGTCTCAAACTACCAGAAGACAAACACAATGACTTACCCCTCAGACTACCAAGCAAAACCCTCTTGGCAGCTCCCTTGGGGGGAAAACTAGCTCTTTTTGCTGACAAATTGGCACATCATCACAAAAGACAAATGGGTCCTAAATATTGTATCTCAAGGATACAGATTCCACTTTCACACTTTACCAAGGATAAAGGGAATGCCAAACCTGCCACCATATCAATGGGCAGAGGCTCAAAAGCAAATCTCAGCTCTCATGGACATGAGAGCCATTCAACAGGTTCCTACACAGGAGCAAGGACAAGGATTTTACTCAAGACTGTTTCTAGTTCCCTGAAAGGACAAAGCCTGGAGACCCAGTCTGGACCTCTCAATTCTAAACACATACCTAGAAGTACCCAAATTCAAGATGCTAACACTACAGCAACTTCTTCCCATGCTGGGCAAGAAGGCTTGGCTAGTAACGTTGGACCTCAAGGAGGCATACCTGCATGTCCCTATCAGACAAAATTGCAGAAGATACCTCTGATTTATTGCAGGTTCAACCCATTACCAATTCTCTGCACTGCCCCTTTGGCTTATCTACTGCACCCAGGGTCTTCACAAAATTCCTGGCAACAGTAATTGCATACTGCAGACAGAGCGATTCAAATATATCCATACCTGGACGACTGCCTTATTCAAGCAGAAAGCAAGGACATTCTATTAAAGCATCTGGCATTTGTCAAAAACCTTCCAAGTTGCCCAGGGTACACAGTAAATGAAAAAATGTCAAAACTAGTGCCCTCGCAAGACATATCCCTGGGTGCCAGCTTAACTACAACGGCCCAGATGGCTTACCTCACGCCAGACAAGCAAAGACAACTGACTCAATACTTCAAAATGATGGTAATTAAGACCCAACTCCCTGCAAGAAAAATTTTGCAGGCCTTTGGATTCATGGCATCTTGCATACTACTAATACCATTTGCAAAACTGCATATGAGGAAATTACAATGGTATCTGAAAAGCGTATGGTCTCAACACAGCCACAGCTTGGAAACAATAATTCCACTCATTCCCTGCCTTCAGCAGGAGTTTCTATGGTGGGCTCAGGCATGTCACCTCAACAAGGGTCAGCCTTTCACCTTACCTACAGCCAGGCAAACTATAACAGATGCATCGGATTATGCCTGGGGAGCACACACGGCAGGATAGTGCATTCAGGGCAAATGGCCTGCAAACCAAAGGCATCTACATAGGTTCATAGGTTCATACTAGGCTATCTGCCCCTAGGGCATTTATAAGCCTAGCCAGAGTGTGTGGCTTCCGCCACCTCCTGGAATGATAATACTGTGCCCATTTAGGGTTTAGTTAACTGAGCTTCTGTCTAGAAGTGACACAGAGATGACCCCCGAGGTAAACCTATGATCTCCCATCCACTCAAGATTTCTCTTGAAGAGAGTCAGTGAGGGGCTCTTCCTAACATGGACTGGGATTCTGTTCCAGAGTGTAGAGAGCCTCTGGGTTATGAATCTGTCCCTCCAGCATGTCCTATTTATTTCTGTGTTGAGGTTCAAGTCTCGCTCTCGTGGCTCTGGTGGATTTGGAATTTTTTAGGTGGAGCATGTCCATTAATTCTGGATTGGACATGGCCTTGTACGTCAGACATAGATCACCTCTGAGTAAGCGATATGCGACTGAATAGATCTGGAGTTTCTTCAGTCTGGCAGCATATGACATATGTTTGAGTCCCTTGATCCTCTTGGTGAGGTACTTCTGGGGTCTTTCCAACTGCTGCAGGTGCCGGGTAAGGTACATACCAAATGAGGCATTGTACTCAATCATGGGTCTGATAAGGGAAGAGTATAGGGGCACAATGACCTGTCTTGATCTGGATGTGAATCCTTTCATGATAAGGTGGGCAATATAGAAGTTCTTCCTAACCACCTTGGCAAAGTGGGTGTCAAATGAGAGGTCACTGTCAACTTGGGTCCCTAGGTCCCCGATTACTTCCGTAATTAATGGATTACCACCTATGTGGTAATTTGTGGGTACTTTGTTTTTCCCAAAGGGTATAACTATACATTTTTTGGCATTCAGTTTAAGGCCATGGCTCTGGCACCAGTTATCCGTTTCTGTGAGGCCTTTTAGAAGGATGCTTGTGTCCGCTGGAGTATCGATTATGGCGCCCAGCTTGCAGTCATCTGCGAACTTTGTCAGCCACAATCCTCCTATGTTTGCTTGTACTGAGAAATAAATGCCGAACAAGATGGGTTCCAGGACTGAGCCCTGTGGGACACCACTTGTAACTGGCTTAGAGTCTGAGATGGCTCCAGCAATTCTGACCTTGTGGGTTCTGTCCTTTAGCCAGTTTGCAACCCATCTTATGACATATGGGTTTACATTTAAGCTGGTGAGCTTGTCTCTTATGCCAGAGTGGTGTATTGTGTTGAAGGCTTTTGCAAGGTCAAGGTAGGCTGTGTGAACTGCCTTACCCTCATCAATGGCCTTAGTGACAGTTTCAAAAAAGTCGACTTAAGTTCAAAAGGCAGGATCTGCCCTTAAAGCCGAATTGGGTAGGATCAAGTGTCTGTAGGTCACCAATGTCTTTGTTTGAGTTCCATAATGATCCTCTCCATAGCTTTGCAGACCAGGCTCGTCAAGCTTATGGGGCGGTAATTTCCAGGGTCCATAGAAGGCACCTCCCTAGTGGAGTGGAACCACTGTTGCTGTATGCCATTCTTTGGGTACGCATCCTGTCGTAAGTCTAAGATTAAACAGCAGCCTTATGTGCGAGTTTAGTTCCTCTTGGAGTTCATGTAGCACGCAACCTGGGACACCGTCTGGTCCCATTGATGCTGTGTTTTTAGCTTTGGAGAGGGCGGCTCTCACCTGGACATCTGTAATGTCAGGGAGGCTACATTCAGCTGGGATAGCTATTTCTCCTTTTGGGGGAGAGGGGGGGGGGATTTGCACTGAATGTCTGCCAGTATGTTGGCAATATCTGTGGGTTCAGTGTATTTTTTGTCGTTTTGAACTAGCTCTGAGCATATGTGGAAGTTTCCACCCAGGTTTCTAAAATACTTGAAGAAGGCCTTGTGATTATTTTTAGTGTCTTTTTTGCGATTTTTCTCTCAAAATTGGCCTTGGATGATTTTTAGTGATCGTAGCTTTTTGCAAGTACTGATCAGAGATGCCTTCCCTTTTTGGGATTTTGCTCTGTCCTGTAGTAGCTTCCTCCTCCTGTTGTAAAGTTTGTTTATGGCTGGGGTCCACCAGGCAGGACGCCTGCCTTTGGGGGAAAGGGTCTTGGTTTTATTTGGGATTGCATGATCCATGCATTCTTGAAGGTGTCCGTAGAAGGCATTTATAAAGGATTCAGCTGTGTGGGCTGTGGTTTCCACTTGCCCAAGGGGCCTTGAAGGATACCACTTCAGTCTTGTGTGAAGTCAGCTTTTGAGAAGTTCCTCACTGTGGTCTTTTGTGCTGGGGGTGGGGGTGTGATGTTGATTTTCCAGTAAGATTAATTTATGGTCTGATCTCACCAGAGGTATACTTCCGGTGTGGAGCATTGTGTCCCCATGTTTGTGATGATCAGATCTAGTATATTATCTCCTCTTGTGGGAGTGGTGACTAGTTCCATCGCATTTGAGTTTATGAACTCTAGGAACCTTTGGGCAAGGGTGTTGGGGCTTGAGTAATGCTCCCAGTCTGTTTGGGTAGTTGATCTCCCAATATGATGGTATTTGGAGAGACATGCATACTCTCCAGTGTCTTCAGGAAGGCTGAGTGGGGTTCCTGAGTTTGAGAGGGTGGTCTTGTAGCATGCTACAAACTGTAGGGCAGTTTTGCCTAT
The DNA here is from genome assembly GCF_019279795.1 of Protopterus annectens. Classification (NCBI taxonomy): domain Eukaryota; kingdom Metazoa; phylum Chordata; order Ceratodontiformes; family Protopteridae; genus Protopterus; species Protopterus annectens. The sequence goes on along the minus strand of NC_056739.1, from coordinate 291,693,964 downwards.
GGTTAGTTGCACATGGATGGTCTCAGATGCTTCGTGCTTTGCCACTATCCTGGAGGTGTGGGTGTCTTTGAATATGGACACTCCCCCTCCCTTTGTGGTTCGGTCCAAGTTTTGGGGCCGAAAAGCATGATACGAGTTATAACCTGGTAGTACTGGGGCACTCTTAGGAGCCTTGAACCAGGTTTCAGTCACTGCACAGACATCTATGCTCTCCATATTGAGGAGGGCTTTGAGAGCCTGCATCTTGAGGTTTAGACTTCTGGCATTGAGCAGCATTACCCTTAGTTTTTTTCCACTTGTGTTTTCTAGGGAGGTGGGTTTGTTTTTTGAGCCTTGCCTAAAAAAGGCACTATGGAGGTGGCAAGAGCCTTTGCCAATATCCGGAAGCCCAGGGGGTGACAGGTGCAAGCTGTCCCTTGCGAAGCAGCGTGGCTTGTCAAGCATGTCATCCCAAGCAGACAGACATTGGATCCCCCCTAGAATGACACCAGTAATTGAGACAATTATTAAAGCTGATCATTTTATATTTGTACTGTGGCATCATTCTTGGTGAGGGTAAGATGCTGGTGAGGGTCATGCCAGTCTGCTACATAATCAGAGAGCTCCTCTGTCTCCATGTAGTCCAGCGAGGTACTTCTCGGGTCTTTCACGCCGGCATGGACAATGACCGAGTCATATTTGTACTTGCTTTGGAGTGACCTGAGTGCTTGTGTTATGTGGTGGATTCTGGCGCCCGACAGGCAGCTTACTGTAACCTTTTCCTTGTTCAGTCTGGTGAGCAGGACGTCAGTGTGTCTGACTATAGTCACCTATTACAAGTGTATCAGGCATGTTTTTAGGCCTTAAGGGCCGTGACTTTGAGAAATGTGTTGCATGTGCTATGTTTTGAGGTAGTGGTTTCTTGGATGTCTGCTTTGGAGGCTTCTGTTTTGGTTGATATTTAATTAGAGCCTCCGGTTGGTTTATGCGTTTGGTTTGCAGTTGTGTTTGGTCTATGTGAGACTGGGTTTGTGGTGTGTGTGGTTACCTTCTCCTCCTGGCTGGTCTCGCCAGTACTGAGTCGAGAGAGCTCAGCCTCCAGTTTGGCTATATAGTTGCATCTCTCACATATCTGTATTTGTTGGGAGGAGGAGAGGGTTGTATGTGTACACGAGGCAGTTATAACATTGCCTCAAGATTCCCAGATTCACCAGCTGAACTGGAGAGGACGCCAGTAATTGACCTCCCGACATGCTAGAATAGTGTAAGGGATTGCAGAGTACTGAGTCAGAAAGGACCTAAAGGGAAATGGGTACTCAAGGGGATTGTAGGTGGATGTAGTGCTTTCTTTTGTTCAAGAGTGCTTTACCTGTGTAAAAATGCTTTAGGATCAAGTGCTGGGCTTTTAGACTGATTTTATTTAAGGTACAGTAGTTTTAAGGGAAAAACTGAAGAGCAGACGTGGCGGAGCCAGAAATAGTTTAAACTTATTTAACCGGCGACGCGCTATGCGCACACTCGCGCAAAGCTGCTCAAACGTGGATTTTTATACAGGGAACTTCAAAACAGCTAGAAATGGTCCAAAACGACCAATTACTACTAGATCTTGTGCTGAGGTCACTCCTTCAGGGACAGATAGGCTGCTCAAGGCTCCCCACTCCCACTGGTGAGCAAAGAAACTTCCTTCTATCCAAGTAAGGCAATGGGCACACAGGAACTATCCCAAAGACCAGAATACAGCAAAGCCTGTAAGCCTGTATACTGGACTATTCTAGTCAAGGAAAGGCGGGAAAACAAGGATATTTTTTTTGTAAGAAAACTACAGAAAAATGCAGGTAAACAGCAGTATATTAAATGCACAGGCTAGCACACTTGAGTGGGCAGCCTCAACAGTAAAATTAAACAAACAAAACTTTAATTTAAGTGCAGGTAATAAAAATGCTCAATACAGATAAAATAGCAGTTTAAACTTTTACAGCAAGAAAAGAAGGTCGCACAGGTAGAAACAGCAAAAATATACTTAAATCTGGAAAGTAGTCGCTTTTTCAGTTCTCTGCTGCTAGCACCACTCTGCAGGACCTGGAGGAGCTGTTGCTGAGTAGTATAGTCGAAAAAAAAAAACGGTCAGAGGTGGATTTTTATACAGAGAACTTCAAAAGAGCTAGAAATGGTCCAAAACGACCAATTACTACTAGATCTTGTGCTGAGGTTACTCCTTCAGGGACAGATGGGATGCTCAAGGCTCCCCACTCCCACTGGTGAGCAAAGAAACTTCCTTCTATCCAAGTAAGGCAGTGGGCAACATAGGAACTATCCCAAAGACCAGAATACAGCAAAGCCTGTATACTGGACTATATATCAATCAAAAAGAGATGCTAGCTGTACAAAATGCCCCAACAGCTTTCAAGGACCTCCTACATCCAGGACAACTCCTAATAAAGACTGACAACACCACAGTGATGTGGTAGATAAGCAAGTGGGCACACACTCCTACCCCCTATGCAGACAAGCAATGACCTTGTGGAACACAGCACTGACCTACCAAGTTAACTACAAGCACAATTCCTGCCAGGAAAGAAAAACACACTGGCAGACTATCTAAGCAGAAACATCACAGATCCTCACGAGTGGAAACTAGATCCACAAGTATTCGCAATAATAACTCAAAAATGGGGGAGCCCAGACATAGATGTTTGCTTCCCCCCAAAACTACCAACTACGGAAATTCTGCACAAGGACATACCACACACTAGCTTGGAAAGTGGACACCCTCTCATTGTGTATGCCTTTCCTCCACTGCCTCTTCTGGCAAAGGTGCTGCTGAAAGCCAGATTAGAGGGGCCACAAATGATGCTCATTGCTCCAGACTGGCCACGCCAACACTGGTATCCAATACTAAGGAACATGGCTCAAGACCCACCATGGATTTTGCCTATAATTCCTCACCTGCTCACTCAGCAAAACAATCAGATTCTACACAGCCAGCTCAAGACTTTAAATCTGGCTGCATGGCAAATTGCCTAAATAACCAGTCAACACTTCTCTCTAAAGCTGTCATGGACATCATTCTGGAGGCCAGGAGGCCCAGCACCAGGAAAGTCTATTCAGACAAATGGAAAAGATTCTGCGCCTGGAACCAGGCTAAAGGCCAAAATCCCCTTTGTCCCAAATATTCCTCAGATTCTTCAATATTTAACTGAGATGTTGCACAAAGGGCTTTCCTTCTCATCTATTAAGATCCGCGCCTCAGCTATTTCAGCTCAATACAACACGGATCCTCCTATATTTTCACATCCATTACTAAGACAGTTCCTCAGAGGGGCTAAGAACGTAAGACCACCCCGGAGAGCACCAACTTGGGACCTCAACTTTGTTCTGGAAAAGCTAACACTTCCGCCCTTTGAATCAGCTTTCACTGCTGATCTGCAGTTCCTATCATGGAAAACTGCCCTGCTGCTAGCAATAACTTCAGCACGAAGAGTCTCAGAACTACAGGCCCTAATGGCAGTGGAGCCTTTCATCATTTTTCATCAAGACAAAGTCTCTTTACGAACTCACCCTTCCTTTATGCCAAAGGTGGTATCCAGTGTGGCCCTAAACCAAACCATTCATTTGCCCACCTTTTATCCAAACCCCCAGAACAAAGGGGAAAGGCTCCTACACTCTTTGGACATTCACAGGCAATTACGTTACTACTTGGATAAAACTAAGGCTTTCAGAAAATCTGACCAGCTCTTTGTATCCTATGCTGCAGGATCTAGAGGAAAAAATCTCAAAACAGACCATTTCAAAATGGATAGGACCTTGTTATCAGTGTCTGCTACACACACCATGGGAAATCTGTGCCTGGTAACATCAGGCCCCATTCCACCAGGGCTACAGCAACATCAGCAGCCTTCCTCAGAGGGGTACCAACCAAGGATATTTTGGAGGCTGCCACTTTGAGTTCAGTGCACACCTTCACCAAGCACTATCACTTACCTCTATACTCTAAAACCAGAGCTGGCTTTGCCACTGCAGTTCTGCAGGGCCTACTAGCCTCTCCAAACCCTGTTTATTTCCACCTCCCATCCTTAGCTTTGGGATTCAACCCAACAGTGATGACTGCAGCAGTGTAACACAAACATAGTACAGTTTTGTACCTACCATAAATGTAGATGTTCAAGTGTTCACACTGCTGCAGTCCAGGTTACCATCCCTCCATCCCCTCTGAACTAGCTGGACTTATCTATTCCTTTCTATCCTATGCAACCTCTGTGGTGTATTTGCTTGTGACTGAAGGTATTTTTATTTTTATATGTATATTTTTATATAGCAATATATATTGCCTACCTATTGGGGGCACCTGACATCTGGGGCAAGAAAAACTGAAGAAAATGGTGTTGGATGCATCTTGTATACCCCTGGCGCACTGACATCCGGGAAGAAGCGACAGCAACTGACGCCGGACCAAGACTTTGGAACTCGGGCCGACTGCAGAGACAGCCTGACGGCAGGATAACCCAACAGTGATGACTGCAGCAGTATGAACACTCTAACATCTACATTTATGGTAGGTACAAACTGTACTTTATGATGCAGTGGAGGCTTTGGCTAGGGCTTCAGCTATGGGGTCTGTCCTGAGAAGGTATTCATGGCTTAAGATTACAACCCTTACAGGATATGAAAGCAAAGCTCATGGATACCCCTCTGGACAGCCAGGCCTTATTTGGCGCTGCAGAGCTATTTAAAACTCTTCAGGAAAAGGGGAAGGAACTCCAGGATTTAAAACCCATTTGTGTCTCCAGTCCCCCCACTTCCAGAGAAACTATCCAGCCAGAACCACCTTTGCTAGGAAGGCAACTAAATCTTTCACCAAAGGGTAAAAGATGTTAGACAGGCTCCTAAGTCTGCGTCCTCCACATTCTCTCAAACTGCCTTTTCAGACCAAATCTGCTAATCTGTGACTGCCAGGTCCCAGACCTATCTTACCCCCCTTTCTCTTCACTCTTCCTTCCCTTCCAGCTTGGAAACTTAACCCAGGACTCTTGGGTCCTTTCCATTAACCAAGGTTACTTCATGTTATGGGAAACCCATCCTACCTTCAAGGGAATCCCACAACCCCCACAGGACCAAATGGAATTTTTTCCACTACTCTCTTTTTCAGGGTACTATCCAGGAGTTACCACCCACTCAAAGGGGAAAAGGATTTTATTCCAGGTTGTTTCTGTTCCCAAGAAAGGATGGCTCTTGGCGGCTCATTCTAGACCTGTCCCATTTAAACACCTTTCTGAAAGTTCCCACTTTTTGCATGCTGAGCCCCTTCCTACTGTACTCCCTCTGATTCTTCCCCAGGCCTTCCTGGTGTCACTGGACATAAAATGTATCTACCTTCACATTTCTATTCACCACCGGTTCAGTAAATTTCTTCACTTTTCTGTGGCTTCCTCTCATTTTCAGTTTTGTGCTTTGCCTTTTGGTCTATCCAAGGCACGGAGGGTATTCACAAAATGTTTAGCCCCTGTTATAGCCCATTGCAGATTGCAGGGAATGCAGATATTTCAATACTTGGACGACCTACTCCAGGCCCCATACGACCTGCTACTCCAGGCCCCATCACTAGAAGTACTCCTGGACAATCTTTCCTACACAGTCCTTTCTGAGAGGGCTAGGGTTTACTATCAACCTCCAAAAGCCTTCCCTGACCCACACAAGATCATATCTTCCTGGGGTGCAGGATCCTGACGAGCGCAATGATAGCTTGCTTATCTCCAGAAAAGATCCTCTGTCTTACCTCACATTTCCAGGACCTAATAGCACTTCAGTCTCTGACCACCAGGGAGTTCCTGGGCCTCCTGGGGTTCATGGCCTCAACTATTCCAATGCCTACTTTTGCCAGGCTAGACATGAGGAAATTTCAATGGTTCCTGAGAACAGTTTGGAAGCAATACACTCACCCTCTGGAATTCATTGTCCCCCTCCTACCCTGGTTGACAAATGAGTTAGTGGTGGATTTTCCACGTCAACAGAAATCCAGGCCTACCCCTTCAACCATTTCCACTCCTTCAACCATTTCCACCCACCCAAGATCTGTAAATGGATGCGCCAGACACAGGATGGGGTGCAGCTCTATGAAACTGGAAGGTCAGGGATGTGTGGCCTCCTCCTCTGGCAAAAGAACATATCAACATAAAGGAAATGAGAGCTTTGATCTTTCTCCTAAAAATTTCGCTACCACAGTCCTCTGGTACATCATCAAGCAGGGAGAGAAAGTCCTATATTCGCTGCAGACTGGCATTATACACTTAGGCTGTTTACATTCCCTCAGCTCAGAATGTGATGGCAGACTTTGTAAGCAGGTCAATGACTCAATCCACGAGTGGATGTTCAACAGGGATGTTTCTGGATTTTGTCCATTGATAGGGTAACCATCAGATCTTTTTGCCTCCCCCATGACCAGGCAGCTTCCCAAGTAGTATGCCAGGACTCCACATCCTGGGGCATGGAAGGCGGAAGCTCTATCTTTTCCATGGAAGGGGATGTTTCTGCATGCATCCTCCCCTTTGAACTCATTCAGAAGGTTCTGTTGAAAATTCGGCAGGAACAACCAGAAAGTTTGCTGCCGGCCCCGTTTTGGCCAAGAGAGCATTGATTCTTCCTTCTACGTTCAGCCAAGGGCAGTCACCACAAATTAGCCCTCAGGATGGACTTGCTCACACAGGACAAGGCAACTCTAGTACATCCACAATTATAGACCCTGTCAGGGTGATGTGTTAAAGGGAATCAAAGCCCTCTTTACACTGAGGAAGTGCTACAAGTTCTGCAGAAGACCAGAAAACCCACTACTAGGAAATCCTAGGTCTCCAGATGGGAGTTTTTTTTTTCTGGTGTCTTAAACATTTACAACCACTATTTGTAGAGGTGCCAGTAGTTTTGTCATGCATGTGTGAACTGAGTGGCTTGTTACATTCCTCAGTCAAGGCACATCTGTCTACCATTTCAGCATGCCTACCTATGTTTCCTCATTAGCATCCAAATTAGAAGTCAAACTGTTCCTAATATGGTGTCTTTCACATTAGACAACCAAGGAAACCAGTGCCACCCTTCCTTGAGATTTCAATTTTGTCCTGGAAAAACTAAACCTAGCCCCCTTCCAACCAGCAGCAGCATCATCCTTCCTGCAATATTGCACATGAAACAATGGATGTTTTTCGTGTTTCTCTGTTGCAGTCATCACACTTGGGTTATCCTGCCAGGGGTAGCCCTCAGCCGGCCTGAATACCAGCGGATTAGTATTTCTGCATCGGTTGCTGTCACTCCAGGACTGACGTCAGGTTGTCAGTGGTATAAAATCAAGCAGCCAAAGCCATTACATCAGTCTTTCTTGCCGAGGAGCCCGAAGCAGTTCGCACAAGGGCCGATTGGCCGCTACCCGAATTTTCATTTCTGAATTGAACTTGAAGTCTTCTAAAGCTAAGTACCCCCATTGGGGGATACTTTTTTTCTTGTTCTAACCCATGTCAGAAAGTTAACAATTGTCTCACCTGTGGAAAGCAAATGCCACACTGAGACTTCCATTCTTACTGCATCACCTGTTTAGGCCCCAACCACAACATCCTTTGCTGTCGCTTTTGTGCTTTGTTCAACGCCAGAACTATACGTCGTTGGGCCCTTATTGCAGCTAAATATTTTTGCTCTGTCCTCTTATTCCTTTATGGCTTCGGTAAGCCATCCGACTACCGATCTTCAGAAAAAAACGTAAGGATAAGGACAGAGAAGACAGCATAGGTCCAAAACTGCCGAAGACTCTTCTGTTAAGCTAGTCAGTTCTCTGGTCCCCAGTGATGTGCTTTCGCAGGCCCTGATGCCCGCTTCTGTGGATTCACAGGCCGCTACAGAGACCCGTTCAAAATCTGGTATGCCGCGAGACCCTTCAGCTAAGGATCCTTTGAATGTCTATCTTGGATGAGTCCAGAGCCACTGGGCAGGCTTCTGAGGAAGTTGTTCACACTACCGATACTTGTCTAAGGCCCAGGGTATGAACTAAGCCTAGAAAACCGACCCAAGTTCAGGCACCTGTTTCCATGCCTCAATCTCAAATGCTTAAAATGGCTGAAGACCTTATTATGCTTATTAGGGGAAGCCAGGCTTACCCCTTCCAAAAGAAAGAGACTTGTCCCCAGTAGTTTTATCTGGACAGGAGTCTGATGACTCTGAGGTTTCTGAATATGAAGACATGTAGCCCCTCTCTGCTTATGAGGATTCGGATGCAGAGGAATCCATTCCTTATGCCTCTCCCGAGGATTTTTCATTTGGTGAAACCCTAGGGAGCATTTCCAGTGGGAATGTTAGGACTAGTCTGTCAAAAGAGACTCTGGGAATTCCTAGATTTACCACAGCACAGGCCATTGGCCATTCCTCCTGTCCTGGATGTTGTGGATGATGATTTTATGGAATCCAGTTTGACTCCTGGCACCCTTTCTCCTGCTCCCAGGAAAACTGACCAGTACTACAGAGTCCCTAACTCTCTCAAATTCCTTTTCAAAAATCCTTCTGCTGACCCAGAGGTCATCTCCCAAGGACCTAAAGGAATTAAAGCAACCTCAGCTAAGAATCCCCACCCCTCTCACTTAGGGATTGCAGAGCTGTAGGCAGATGGGGTAAAAAAGTATACACCTCTGCAACTCTTGCAATTAGAGCACTAAAATTTCAGTTCCACATGCTGAAGTAGCAGCATACCATGAAACTACTCAAACAAAAAAAATCTACCTTTCTTGTGCAGAAAATAAAGAATTATAAGAGCTTATGCATTCTGCAAGCCAAGTTAATGAGCACAGTTTGCAATGTGGATTTGACGCCCTAGAAGCATCTTGCAGGGCAGCAGTCACTGGTTCTGTCCTTAGAAGTCATGCTTGGCTTAAGGAACAGACCTTACCAGACCACGTCAAATGAAAGTTATTGGACGCTCCATTGAACAAAGACCATTTGTTTGGCACCAAGGCAGAAGAGGTCTTAAAAACGATGGAAGAATAAGCTAAATCTATGCAGACAGTTAAAGGCATTTTACAGGTCCAGCCTCATAGGTTCAGTAGGCATTGCCTGTCCAAGCACTGTTCCTTTCCAGCCCCCTCCAGGCCAGCTCAGCCCAGACCCAGGGGAAACAGTACCCCCAGACAGCAGTCCCAGGGAATGCAGAGATCTAAGCAGTTGAGTTCCTCCTCTTCAAAAACAGGGAGTGCTAAGCCACTCCCTTACGGTAAGGACTCACAATGACTTCACAACTCCACCCCTTACCTCTGCCCACCTGCTTGTGCCCCTAGGAGGAAAACTCTCCTTCCATGCAAAGCTGGGGCTCTTATCAACAGATGGGTCCTCAACAGTGTCCCAGGGATACAAATTTTATTTCCACACACTGCCAACCCCAAAAGGGTTCCCAGATCTTCCTCCAAACCAGTGGGCAGAGGCCAAAAAGCAAATCCATTTCCTGCTCTTCGAGGGCAATTCATCATGTTCTTGCAGACCAGATAGGCCAAGGTTTCTATTCCAGACTTTTCATGGTACCCAGAAAAGAGGGCACCTGTCGCCCAATCCTAGATCTATCCAATGTTAGTGTTTCACTGTTGCAGTCCTAACATGCGTTATCCAGCTCCCGGTAGCCCTCAGCCGGCCCGAATACCAGAGTCCTTGGTATATGACGTTGGCTGCCGTCTCTTGTAAAACTGATGTCAGAACGTCTGGTATAAAGGAAGGCAGCCAACGCCATTTCCCCAGTCTTTCTTGCCGCGAAGCCCGAAGCAGATGCAATACGTACTAGTGCCGGTCGGCCATTTACCTTCTTTTTGCTTTCTGACTACCAAGTTGACGCCTTCAGATAAGTACCACATTGGGGATTTTCTTTTCTTGCTTTAACGAATGTCAGATAAAGTTAATAACTGTCTTGTCTGTGGAAAACAGATTCCGCACCATGATTTTCATTCCTATTGTATAACTTGTTAGGGCCTTGAGCACGACATCCCTAATTGCGATCTCTGTGCCTCCTTTAACCCGCGTACCATATGCCGTAGAGCTAAGATTTTGTATAAACATTTCTGATTCTGGCCTAAGTTAGTCAGTATGGCGTCTTCTGGTCTCCCAGCTTTGGATATACCTAGGATGCTCATTCTTCAACAGTTGCTACCCCTGCTGGTCAAGGATTCATGGCTGGTAACTTGGGTTCTCAAGGAGGCTTATCTGCACATTCCAATAAAGGAAAGTTGCAGGCAGTTCCTTTGCTTCAGGGCTGGGGGGCACCACTTTCAATTCTCTGCACTACCCTTTGGCTTATCTACTGCTCCCAGAGTTTTTACAAGGTGCCTGGCTCTGGCCATTGCTTTTTGCAGGCAGGGAAATATCCAAATATGTCCTTATCTGGATGACTGTCTCGTTCAAGCAAACTCCCCAGAACAACTAGAAAAAGATTTTGAATTTGAATTCCTGAAGAACATTCTCACCCCTCTGGGTTACACACAACAAAAAGAAGTCAAAGTTGGTTCCTACAAGGGAGATTGTTTTCCTGGGAGCAAGTCTGAATACAGCCACCCAGATAGTATTCCTAACTCGAGAAGCAAGAAGATCTTTCGGTTTACTTCAAGAATTTTGGTAAGCATGACCCAGCTCTCTGCAAGGCAATTCCTGCAGGCACTGGGGTTCATGGCTTCATTTATTCTGATGATCCCATATGCAAGGCTGCATATGAGAACTTGGTGTACCTCAAGAATCTTTGGTGTCAACACACACAGGACTTAGACTTGATTCTTCCCTTAATTCTTTGTCTACAAATGGAGTTCCTCTGGTGGGTGACGGCCTGTTCTCAGAACAAGGGGCTGCCTTTCTGCCCACCACCTGCAAGCCAGACTCTCACCACAGACTCCTCAGATTATGCATGGGGGGCTCATCTGGAAGGCAAGGGCATTCAGGGGATTTGGATCGCCCAGCAGATTCACCTGCACATAAACTTAAAGGAATTGATGGCAGTGCAGCAGGCCTTGCTGGCTTTCAAGGGCCTACTCTACTCTGGGACTCTGCTGATCAGGACAGACAGTACCACAGTCATGGTACATCATCAAGCGGGGGGGAGGGGTGGACTCACTCTTATCCCTTGTGCAGACAAAGCACGAGACTATGGTCATTAGCAGCTTTCATGGGCATACATTTAATAGCCCAGTATCTTCCAAGGAGGCTAAATTCCTTGGCGGATCAATTGAGCAGACATGTTCTGGATCCTCACGAGTGGCAACTGAACAAAGTCATTTTCCATCACATCCCTCAGCATTGAGGCACTCCACAAGTGGATCTTTTCTTCTCTCACACCAGTCGTCTCCTTCCAACCTTCTGCACCAGGGAGTTTCACAACAAAGCTTGGAGAGAGTGGACGTGCTGTCCTTCCCATGGAGACCACTCTCAATTTTTGCATTCCCTCCTCTGCCTCTTCCCAGAGTGCTGATAAAGATAAGGGATGAAAAACCCAAGGCCATTTTTATAGCACCAGATTGGCCCAGGCAGAATTGGTATCCCCTTCTTCGCAGCCTTTCCCAGGGTCAGCCTTGGTATCTTCCCCTGGTACCAGATCTGTTGGTACAGGAAGGGGGAAAGTTTCTTCCTCCTCATCTTCAATCTTTGCATTTAACTGCCTGGTTAATTCTTTAAATATTTCCCAACAGGTGGTGGAAGTTCTTCATGAGGCCAGGAGGCCTAGCACCAGAAAATCCTATGCAGATAAATGAAAGTGATTTTGCTCTTGGATGCAGGCTAAAGGGGAAGACTATTCTCATCCTTCTCTTTCCCTCATTCTTGATTACCTAGCAGGCTTGCTTTAATGGTGGACTTTCCTTTTCAATCAAAATTCATGCTTCAGAAATTTCTGCTCATTGCTCTTCTGTGCAACCCATTTTTTCTCGCTCCTTAATGAAGCAGTTCCTGAGGGAAGCTAGCAATCTTAGACCTCCCAGAAGAGCTCCTACTCCTGCTTGGGATCTAAATTTTGTCCTGGAAAAGCTTACTCTACCTCCCTTTGAGCCAGCTGCCTCTGCAGATTTTAAGTTTCTCTCCTGGAAGACTGCTTTTCTTTTGGCTATTACTTCAGCTAGAAGAGTTTGAGCTACAAGCCTTTAATGGCAGTAGAACCTTTCACCATTTTTCATTCCGATCGGGTTTCTCTGAGAACTAACCCCTCCTTTATGCCCAAGGTGGTTTCCAATCTGACCCTTAACTAGTCCAGTCACCTGCCTACCTTTTTCGATAATCCCCAGAATAAAGGGGAAAGAATTCTGCACTCCCTTGATGTGCACAGATAGCTGAGATTTTATTTAAACAGGACTAAATCCTTTCGAAAATATGAATAGTTAGTTTTGCTCCTGGGGCTCAAGGTAAAGCTATTTCAAATCCATCTCCAAATGGATGGTTCATTGTGTACACTTTTATTACCTGCAGCATGGGAGGGTTCCCCCTCAGGCTATTAGGACCCACTCTAATGGAGCAGCCTCTACTTCAGCTTTTCTGAGAGGTGTGCCTACTAAGGACATTCAAGAAGCAGCTACTTGGTCTTCTGTCCATACTTTCACAAAGCATTACACTCTACCTTTGTTTTCTAAATCCAGGGCTGGTTTTGCCTCTGCAGTTTTGCAGGACCTTCTTAACAACCCTTAATTTGTGATTCACCCCCCCCCCTTTTGTCCTTTTCCTGGGCTTTGGGAATCAACCCATATGTTAGGACTGCAACAGTGAAACACTAAGAACATAGTACGGATGTTCGTGTTTCACTGTTAGTCATTACATTTGGGTAATCTGCTGGCAGGTTGCCCTCAGTCGGCCTGATTAACGAAGTCTTGGGTCCTTTGTCGGTTGCAGTCCCTTCCATGACATCAGGTCATCAGGGGTATAAAACATGCAGCCGATGCCATTGCATCAGTATTTCTTGCCACGCGGTGTGTGAAGCAGAAGCAGTTTGCAAGTGCTGGTCGTCCGACTCTTGAAATTTTCGTTTTTGAGTTTCAGAACCGAAGTCTTCAAAAAAGCTAAGTACCCCATTGGGGATACTTTTTTCTTGCTCTAAACCAATGTCAGTAAAAGTTAACAATTGTATTACTTGTGGATAGCAAATACCTCAAAGATTTTAATTCGTGCTCCATTCCTTGCTTAGGCCCAGACCATGACACCTCTCTGTCGGTTTTGTGCCTTATTCAATCCTCAAACTATTCGTCGTCTGTTAATTTTTGCATCAAACTATTTTGGTACTCTGTTTAATTATCCAGAAATGGCTTCGGTAAGCCATCCGACTACTGAAATTCTGAAAAAACATAAAGATAAAGACAGGCCGCATAGGTCCACAGCTGCCTACAATGCTTCCGTTAAGCTAATTGCCAGTTCGCCGGTACTCGGTGAGATGTTTTTGCAGCCCCCGATACCTGCTACTTCAGATTCTCAGGGCTCTACTGAGACCCATTCGGAGTCCGTTATATGCCAAGAGATGCTTCTTCGACTATGTAACCTGTGGATGTCTCTACCTTGGATGGGTCCGGAGCCGCTGTGCAGGCACCGGTTTCTGAGGGTGTATTCAGGCCTACTGACTTGCATATCAAACCGACCCAATCTTCTTCAAGGCCTAAAAATCTATCCACGCCTAGAAAACAGACGTCCAAACAGCATGGTCAGGCCTATATGCCTAAAAAACAGGAATGGCTTAAGACCTTATTACTCTAATTAGGGGAAGCCACCCTTCTCCCTCTGAGACCTAGAACTGATTTTCCTTCTGATTCTTCTGATCCGGATTCTGAAATTTCTGTTTCTTCTGATGACCAGGATTTTCCCTTAACTACCTATGATTCTGATGCAGAGGACTCCATTCCCACTGCTTCCCCTCGAAGATTTCTCTTGGTGAAACTTTGCACACACGTATGGAGCATTTCTGCTAGGAAAGCCAGGATTACTCTGACTCCAAAAAGAGGCTTAGGGAATTCTTACTGCTACCTCAACACAGGCCTTTAGCTAATACCGCCTGTACTGGACATTGTAGATCCCTTCATGGAGTCTAGCCTGGCCCCAGACACTTTACCTCCCGCTTCCAGGACACCTGACAGGTATTAGAGTACCTAACTCTCTGAAGTTCCTTTTTAAAAATCCTACTGTGGACCCAGTGACCATTTCACAGGGGCCCAAAGGTATTAAGGCTACTACTGCCAAGAACCCTACCCCCTCTGATAGAGATTCCAGTCCCCTGGATAGGTGGGGTAAGAAGGTATACACTTCTGCTACTTTGGCCATTAGGGCCTTAAACTGCCAATTTCATATGTTAAAGTATCAGCAGCATATTATTGGATTACTTAAACAGAAAATGATGTTGATTCCTGACTGTGCTGAAAATAAAGAATTACATGATTTAATGCATTTTGCTGAACAAGTTGGTAAACCTACTTTGCAATGTGGGTTTGACTGTTTAGAGGCCTCTTGCAGGGCTACTGTCACTGGGTCTGTTCTTAGAAGGCATGCTTGGCTTAAAGAGCAAACTTTGCCAAATCATGTTAAAGCTAAATTACTTGATGCTCCCTTAAACCAAGACCACCTGTTTGGCACCATAGCAGAAGTAGTGCATAAAAAGATGGAGGAAAAAGCTAAATCTAGGCATACTGTTAGATTTCCTGCAAGTACAGCCTCCCAGATTTAGTAGGCATTGGCCTTCTAAGAATTGGTCCTTTCCTTTCTCTTCCAGGCCTTCTCTGTCCAAACCCAGGAACAGCAGACCACCTAGGCTACAGTCTCAAGGTGCTCACAGGCCTAAACAGTGGGGGGCTCCCACTTCCAAAGCTGGAAGTAGTAAGACACCCCCCTGTGATAAACTGTCATAATGATTTAACCTTAAACCTTCCAAGACCTGCTCAACTGACTGCTCATTTAGGGGGAAAGATCGCCCTGCATGCAATAAAATGGGAACTTGTTTCCCAAGGATACAGATTCCACTTCCACACCTTACCAACCCCAAACGGTTGGCCAGACCTGCCCCCAAATCAGTGGGCAGAGGCTCAACAGCAGGTTCTCTCTCTTCTAAGCATCAGGGCTATTCAACCTGTCCCATCAGAAGAATGCGGACAAGGTTTTTACACAAGACTTTTCCTGGTACACAGAAAAGGCAACTCTTGGCATCCTATCCTGGACCTGTCTATCCTAAACACCTTTTTGGTAATCCCAAAATTCAGAATGCTAACTCTTCATCAGCTGCTTCCCATTTTAGGCGAAAACACATAGTTGGCAACATTGGACTTAAAGGAAGCCTACCTGCACATCCCAATAAGGGAATCTTGCAGAAAATATCTACGCTTCAGAGCAGGCTACATGCACCATCAGTTCTCTGCACTGCCCTTTGGCTTATCTACTGTGCCCAGGGTATTCACAAAGTGCCTAGCTCCAGTCATTGCATTCTGCAGGCAAAGAAATATTCAAGTATACCCATACCTGGACGATTGTCTAATTCAGACAGAAAGCCAGGACATAACATTAAATCATCTGGCATTTGTAAAGAAACTGCTAACCTCACTGGGGTACACCATAAACGAAATCTCACCTGGTACCCTGCCAATAAATTGTATTCCTGAGAGCAAGCTTGAACACAACTTCCCATATGGCTACCTCACGCCAGAGAAACAAGTTTATTTGGCAGCCTGCTTCAAACTACTGGCCACAAAGATCCAGCTATCTGCAAGGAAAATACTGCAAGCCCTGGGGTTCATGCCCTCTTGCATTTTACTAATTCCAAATGCAAGACTGCATATGAGGAAGCTACAATGGTATCTAAAAAGCCTATGGTGTCAACATTCTCAGGACCTGGAATCAATGATTCCTTGTATAAAGACAAAAAGTTCCTTTGGTGGGCAAAGGTCTGCTTACCACAACAAGGGACTGCCATTCACTCTACCCCCTGCCTCCCAAACCCTAACAGACGCATCAGACTATGCATGGGGGGCTCACCTGGCAGGTCAGTGCATTCAGGGCAAATCGAACCCAAGTCAAATACACCTGCATATCACCAAACACAAAGAAAGATGGTTCAACGATATAAAAAGTGTCGCATCCCAACATTGATATTCAGCAAATTCACTTTATTCCAAGTTGAGTGCTTTCATCTACAAGATTTCATCAGAACAAATATCTATTTCATATCAGTCATACAAATAAGATCTATCATCCAATCAAAATGGAAGCCATCCTAAATTACTAAAACCATGTACTACATGTTTAAAGGACCAACACATAAAATGCATCAGTTTCATACTAGAACACTAAATGCAATTCCGTGGGATACATCCATAACTAATAAAAACTAATGCAAGTAATACTACTACCTAATGCAATATTGTGCAATAACATAGGTTGCATAAATCTAATGTAGGAGTGGTTATCCAGTATATTTAAAAAAATATAACATTGTTAAAAACATTTTTGTTTAAACATACATTCAGTGTACCAGATAATATAGTGTGATATAGAAAAATTAATACCTATACAGTCTATTATAATTATACTAGATTAAACCTGTATTAAAGGTTTGGTAGGGATAAGTCATTTAGTCTTGGGGGGGTTAGCAGCATTCAGTAAAATTTGCCACCTAACCTTTCTCCCCTAGTTTAGCCTTGATAATTTTCCCTTCTAGGATTAGTCGTGACTAAATCTAAGATAGCAAATCTGAAAGTCACAACTGCTACTGGTACTACTAATATGTAGTACATGGTTTCAGTAATTTAGGATGGCTTCCATTTTGATTGGATGATCTTATTTATATAATAGATATGAAATGGATATTTATTCTGATGAAATCTACGGGTTGTAGATGAAAGCGCTCAACTTGGAATAAAGTGAATTTGCTGAATATCACTGGTGGGACGTGACACTTTTTATATCGTTGAACCATCTTTGTGTTTGGTGACTGTCGGGGTTCATTGATATTTTGTTTTTGGTACACCTGCATATCAATTAAAAAGAAATGTTAGCTGTAGAGAATTCTCTGTCAGCCTTCAAGGACCGCATTCTTCCAGGACAATTATTGGTAAAGACAGACAAACACCACTGTTTTGTGGTACATAAACAAGCAGGGGAGATCCCAGTCATACCCTCTCTGCAGACTAGCCATGGCTCTGTGGAACACAGCCTTGAGCTACCAAGTGCACCTACAGGCTCAATTCCTGCCAGGCAAGCTAAATTCACTGGCAGATGACCTAAGCAGAAATCTCATGGCCCCACGCGAGTGGAAACTGGAACTCAAGATATTCAAAATGTTGCGAAACAAATGGGGGAGCCCAGAAATAAACCTGTTTGCCTCCCCTCAGAATTACCAATTGGGCAAATTCTGCACAAGGACTCCCCACATATAAGCTTGGAAGGTGGATGCCCTGTCCTTCACCTGGGAAAGCCTCTCAGTTTCTGCCTTCTCCCCTGCCTCTCAAGTTCTACTAAAGGTCAGACAGGACAAACCAACAACAATACTCATTGCACCAGACTGGCCACGCCAACACTGGTACCCCCTTTTGTGCAGTATGTCACTGCTGGAACCATGGCACCTGCCTCAGACCCCTTCCCTGCTGTCCCAGATTCTGCACCCCCAGCTTCAAACCCTGAACCTTGCAGCCTGGCTAATTACCTGAGCTGTCCAATACCATCCCTCAGTAAGAAAGTGCTGGATGTTATTCAGGAGGCAAGGAGGCCTAGTGCTAGAAAATCCTATGCTGAAAAGTGGAAAAGATACTGTTCCTGGAGCCAAACTCAGGGGATGGTCACATGTGTGCCCAGCTTACCACATATTCTTCAATACTTAAGAGATGCTTCACAAGGGCCTTTCCTTCTCTTTGATTAAAATTCATGCCTCAGCCAGCACATTATAATACGGAGCCTCCCCTCTTCTCTCACCCCCTGCTGAAACAATTCCTTGGAGGGGCCAAAAATTTAAGACCACCCAGGAGAGTCCCTACTCCAGCCTGGGACCTTAACTTTGTTATTGGAAAAGCTCACTCTACCTCCTTTTGAGCCTGCTGCAACTGCAGAGTTGAAATTCCTTTCTTGGAAAATGGCCTTCCTTCTAGCCATCACTTCAAGAAGAGTGTCTGAATTACAGGCCCTCATGGCAATGAAGCCCATCATCTTCCATGCAGACAGGGTGTCCCTCAGGACCAATCCTTCCTTTATGCCCAAGGTGGTATCCAGTGTGGCCCTCATAGTCCATTCTTTTGCCAACCTTCTTTTCTAATCCACAGAACAAAGAACGAATTCTGCACTCTTTGGATGTGCACAGACAACTTAGATTTTATTTGGACAGGAAGCCTCTCAGGAAAACTGAAAAGCTGCTAGTTGCCCTTGCTGCAGGGGCAGAGGGGAAGGCCATTTCAAAGCAAACCATTTCTAAGTGGATAATCCATTACACTCAGTTCTGCTATAAGCACCATGGAAAACGTACCCCAAAGGGGATAAGATCACATTCCACCAGGGCTGCATCTACTTCAACAGCCTTTCTCAGAGGTGTTCCTACGAGGAGCATTCTAGAAGCTGCTATCTGGAGTTGTGTACATACCTTCACCAAGCATTACCACTTTCCAATTTTTTTCTAAATCCAAAGATGGTTTTGCCACTGCAGTCTTGCAGGGCCCAGTAGCTGGTCCTAATGCTCTCTTATGACCTCCTCGCTTACTTAGCTTTGGGAATCTACCCAAATGTAATGACTGCAACATTGAAACATGAACATAGTACAGTTGTGTACACTTACTATAAATGTAGATGTTAGTGTATTCACTGTTGCAGTCCTGGTTACTCTCCCTCCATCCCCCTGACGACTTTTGGCTGTACCTCTTTTCTTCACTGTATTTAAGCTTTATGGTGTATTTGCTTTTTGTTAGAGGTGTAACCTTGTATATAATTGCGTCCCATTATGGGGGCACCTGACATCTGGGACAAGAAAAACTGATGTAATGGCATCAGCTGCATGCTTTATACTTCTGACGTCATGGAAGAAGAGACTGCAACCGACGCAGGACCCAAGACTTTGATAATCAGGCCGGCTGAGAGCTACCTGCAAGCAGATAACCCAAATGTAATGACTGCAACAGTGAATACACTCTTATCTACATTTATGGTACGTGTACACAACTGCACTATTCAATCAGACATGTCAGTGGTCTGGTACATCAGCAAACAGGGTGGAACCAGATCATACTCTGAAGCTCTGAGTATGGCAATGGGCTTTATCCTTCAACCGCTTTCTAGTTCAGCGCATTTCCTGGGGAGCTTCAAAGTGAGGGCAAACTTAGGAGATGCATTCTCCTGTCTCACTAGTGGTCTCTCAATCCCAAAGTGGTGATGGAAATCTTTCATCAATGGATCCAGCCTTGCTGCTATCTCTTTGCCTCCTCTGTGCGCATCAAATGCAGCAGATATTTTGCCCTATTCCCCCCTCAAGGGAATCCCTGAGATGCTCTCCTTAATTGGCTCTCAGCACTGCTCTATGCCTTTCCCCCTTTCCCCTCTTCTTGAAGAAAGGCCAGAGGGTTTAGAAGCAAAGTGATCCTCCTTGCACCCTTTTGGCCTTGACAAGTATGGCTCCCCTTTCTTTGGCCTCACCTGATTTACTGTCCATGGATTCTGGACCCGATTCCAGACATCTCACCTGCAGGAATTGGTACATCTCAGTCTTCACAATCTTAAGCTGACAGCTTGGCTTCTCCAATTCTGTTAGTTTCCAGGAAGAGTAATGTAACTTCCTCAGTACAAAAAATTCTTGCTTCTCACAAACCCTTCACCAGGAAACTTTACCATAGTAAATGGAAGAGATTTTCGATTTGGGCCCCATACATATGATTTAGAACATTTTCGGATCCTGTTGGCAAAGTTTTAGAATTTTTAGCTTTCCTTTTTTATCAAGGAACTTCTGCTTCCACAATTAAAGTTCAGTTAGCTGCTATTTCTAATTTCCACAATGGCTACGTTGGTCATTCTCTAATTTCTCACCATTTATGCAAAGTTTTCCTTAAAGGTGCATTGCGTCTAAAGCCCCCATTCAAGGATCCTATAGTTCCATGGGATTTAACTCTGGTTTTACACTTTTTAATGCTACCACCCTTTGACCAAGCAGCAACTTGCCATCTCAAATTTCTGTTGTGGAAAACTTTCTTGTGGCCATTACTTCTGCCAGGAGAGTTTCTGAAATTCAAGCATTGTGTGAAACACTCTTACCTGATTTTTCATAAGGATAGGGTTTTGTTGAGAACCAACCCTTCCTTTCTTCCAAAGGTAGTCTCAGAATCTGTTAATCAGGCAATTATTTGACGTTTTCTTTTCCAACTTCTCCAGTAAAGGTGAATATTGCTTGCACTTACTAGATGTTCACAGGCAATTATATTTCTACCTCGACAGGTCCAGAGTCTCTAGGAAATCGGACCAGTTTTTCCTTTTCAGGCTTCTCTTTGGGGAACCTTTCTCAAAAGTTACCTTATCAAAATGGCTCCGAGGGTGTGTTACCTTCATTCAGCCGCTCGTTACCTGCACCTGTTAAAGCGCATTCCACCAGATCTATGCCTATGTACGAGTCCATGTGTTCCTTTGAAAAGCTTATGGTAAAAGTTGCATGAAGTTATAATAGCATATTCAAGTAAGTGTACTCAGGACTGCAGGTTTACCTCTAGTTTCTTCTGTTTTGAAGTTTCTTTGATCTGATGTCAACTTTCACTCGTTCCTCAGCAATTCTTTGGATCTGACTCTGCTGCTTTTTACAGCTCATGGATACTGTAAACTCTCAAGCTCCTCCCTTACCCATAATGTTCTAGTTCCCTACCATATCTCCCATCTCATTTGCCGCCTTCATGTACAGACATGGTCTCTGAGCTCTTCAGTTTTGTGGTTTTCTACTTAGATAAGTGAACGGATTTATTTCTTTCGCTATCTTTACCTTGGTGTCTGTGTATATTAATTTCTCACTTATCCTACACTTGTCATTAAAAAAAATACTTTTTTTTTTTTTTTTTTTTTTTAAGATGGCTGAAAAACCTTCCGGCTTTAAAAAAATGTAAGGAGTGCAGGTGTAAATTCCCTCTGATGCTCATGACTCCTGTTTGTTGCTTGAGTTCAGCTCACTGAAAGGTTTTGTGTGATACTTGCTAAGCTTTTAATCCAAGGGCCCTAGTGGGTCGGAAAAGCAAGCTTATTTTGAAAGGCAGTCTGCCTGCCACCTTCTTGGGATCATTATCTGGAGCTCAGACCCCACCCAAATCTGAGAAAAAGGATGCCAGAAAGTGGCCATCCAATGCTTTTGGATCCCCCACTGTCTCTTCAGATCCAACCATTTTGATATTTTACGGGCTGGCTCTGTGGTAAGATCAGAAGTCTAAATCTTAGCATCTGTCCACATCAGATGCTTGATCTGTTTCATTGGATCCTATACAGTGTGATCCAAAACTACTCCCTCTGACCCTGTCTTCTCTGGACACTTGTTTAGAGAGGTGCTGCCATTCCAGGGCCCCCTCATTGGCTGCCTTTTCCCATTTTTCCAGGAGATTGACAGACGCAGATGTGGACAGAAGGATGAGGACGTTTCTCTCTGATTCAGATGCAAGTTCTCCTAGTTCCTATCCCTTCAGGCCTGGAGACCTTTACCAGTGCTACTCCACCCATCTTGGCTCCTTCTCTGATCCAACACTTTGCTTAGGAGCCCCTTGATCAGAGTCTTCCAGGACCATTTGTGTAGGATCTGAAGATTGTCATATCTTCTGTTCAGATACATTCTCTGAGTGTGCCAGCTCAGAGTGTCGGAACGTACTATGAGCCATAGCATCTTTGCTGGGTTTGACATGTTGAGTAGACTTCAAAGTTGCTGAAGCCATTTCTGCCCCTTAAAGCCTTGGCATTGGCTCAGCCCTGACCTCTGTCTCAGGTGTACTGCCTTCAGGTTAGAGGGAGCCAACGGTCTGGAAGCTTGTCTTCTCAGTTCTGCTGGCATCCATCACCCTGGAGTGCTCTACTTTTGAGGTGGTGGAGAGAGTGTTCTCTGCTTCTGGAGGATGGATGAATCCACCCCCTCGGATCTTTCTTCTGGATCCATATGTCTTTGTGCCTTGAGTCTCAACACTTTATTCCACAGGGAAAGCCAGCCCAAAGTCTCCAGACTACCCAGCAGGGTATACTTGTATTTTCTGATACTTCTCTGGAACATCCCACCAAAGAAGTCCCTGGGAAGAGAAAGTGCAAGATGAGGCACTTAGACTCTCCTCAAGAGTATGTAACCAGAAATAACGACTTTGATGAGGGGGAAGTGTCCCCAAGATCACCACCTGATGCCTCCTTTGGAGACCTCCTGGAGATCTTCAGGTAAAGGGGGGGGGGGTTGGTCTACCAATAAACCTTCCCAAGTGGAATCTGTATTCCTAGAAGCCTTTATGTCTGGCCCATCTACCTTCTGGGTGAATTCCACCCACCAGTGAGCTCATTGATTCCATCTTTAGGTGGAGATGGAAGGAACCAGATGCTGTTGAGCCAATCCCCGAAAGACCAGACAGGATCCTGGCACCTGCAAAAGGAAGAGTTTTGGAGCAAAGTACCAGTAAATTTCATGGTTGTAGCTGCGGCCACAAAGAAAGAACTTGCAGAACAGTGTTAATCTGTCCATCCGCCTTATAGGAAGTCCAGGTTATTGAACAGATTTTAAGTATGTATATGCTTCAGCGACCTTTGCACTCAGGTCACTGAATTATTTGGCACACTTCATCAGAATTGAGGGACTTTATTAAAGAACTTTCCAAATCCCTCTGAGACCAGTATTTGAGGCACAGAGCTCTATTGCCTCAGTTAGCTATCCTGCGATCCAGCACAAATTCATCCGTGAGGCTCACTTCACATGCAGCTGAAAGTCCCTCTAGGGCAGGTGGGTTCATGCATTTCTATTAGGAGACGTGCCTGGATGTGCCTGTTTGATTTTCGTGGAACCCTTCAAGTCCTCCTTCATTAATGCTCCTTTTGATGGAAGTCCTTTGTTTGGTCCTAAAGTTACACGCATTCCCGGTGTAAACTGGAATCAATGAGTTGGTCAAAATGTGATTCAGAAATTCCCTGGGTCTTTTCAATGATTTATGTGGAGATAATTCCCCCAGGGGCAGATGGGGGAACTCTAATGTAAAACACTGCCCATGCAGCAGAAGAGGCCCACAGAACAAGGAGTCCATAGATTTTCTCTGACAGACTGTAAAAGCACTCCTGAAAAGAGGCTCAATTGTCCACCTCAGGAGACAGTTGGGGGTCATGTATCCCTGCACCAAAGATCCTGGCTAGACATTACAAAATATGTGGGTGCAGAGGATTTTTTCTAGAGGTTATAAAATACCATCCCCCCCCCCTCAACAGTAAACAAAATTCCCAATCTTCCACCTAGTCAGAGGAAAGCAGCAGCACTAGAATTAAAAAAAAAAAAAAAAAAAACTGCTGGAAGAGTCATCCAAGACGTCCCCCTAAACCAGAAAGAGTCTGGAACTTATTCAGGATTATTTTTAGTGCCAAAGAAAACAGGAGACTGGAGGCCAATTTTGGATCTCGGCAATCTGAAACAAATCAGTTTAGAGTTTGAGTTGTTCATGGTTCAGTCCATTTTACCTCACCTGCACAAGGATGACTGGATGTGCTAAATCTTCTATCACATGAACAGATAATCCAGGCGATACCTACTCTTCCGGCTGGGAGCTGGTCATTCAGTCCATAGCTCTGCTCTTTTGCCTCACCATAGCCCACAGGGTGTTTACCAAATGCATGGCAGTAGTAGCAGCTCACTTGAAACTGCAGGGATTCCGAGAGTTTTCATACTTGGACTGGCACAAAATTGCTCTGACCAGGCATCTTTTGATAAAAACATGAGACCATATACTGCAGCTTTGCTCTCATCTAGGAATTAGTCAGTCGGAACAAATCTCTGCTAGAACCATCTTTGAGTTCATAGGGACCTTGTTCAGTATGTTAGTGGTGACAGCCTCCCTTTCTTTACCAAGGGTACAAAAACTATTCGATTTCAAGTCAAAAAGTTAATTCAGAATTCTCTTATGTCTGTTGCAATAGTTCTTGTTCCATTAGCTAGATATGAGAATTCTTCAGTGGACCTTAGCAACTCAGTGGTCCATTTTGCACCACTCTGTGCCCATCCAGATCATAACTCAAGCATGCCCAAAGTACCTCTTGTGGTGGTGTCCGCTCATATCCAATGTTAAAAGGCCGTCCATTTATTCTTCCTTAACCCAAAGCCATAGTGACCATGGGCACTTGAGAGTCCAAGGTACCTGGATCCCCCGAAAAGGCCAACGCACATCCAACATCTTGGAAATGAGAGCAGTGCCTCCTAGCATTGCAGGATTTGCAAGACTTTTCTCCCTTCCAGGAGTATACATCAGTAAACAAGGAGCAACCAGGTCTCACCCAGCGTGTCGAAGCTCTGTGTGGCAATTGGCAAGCTCATCCAATCGATTTCTGATAGCAATGCACATTCCAGGGAAATCCAGTGTGATAGCAGACAAGTTAAGCAGGTCCATTTTATTGTCTCACTAGTGGTCTCTCAACATGGGAGTTGCAGAAAAAATACATAACCAGTGGAGCCAACCTTGCTGCGACTTCTTTACATCTCCCCTCAAGTGCAGCACAATGTGATAGTGTTCAATCTCGCCGTTTGTTCTTACACATGGGTTCGGAGCCGATCCTCGGCTCCGTGCCGGCCTCTTGCAAGCTCTGCATCGAGAAGAAGCTCGAGACAATCTAATACCCACAATCCCCCTCTGCCTTTACCTCAGATCTAGTTTGCCGCTGCAAGAGTTTTCTAAGCTAAGATATAACTTTTTTGTTGTATTTTATTAAGAATTCTATTCTAGTTGATATTATCAGTATTATCAAGTGTGTTTGTGTTGTGGTTCCGTAATTCTTTGGTACCGTTAACCTTTTTGTCGGTATTTTTGTATCGGGGCCTACACCCTTCACATATTCCACCATATTGAGACAAAATTTCTACCGGATTTGACATTTACCTGATTGTGACTAATTTCTCGGATTTGACTGTGTTTTTTTCTGGAGTTGTATTTTATTCTACAATGTCTGAGAAGGCAAAGTCTGGTTTCAAGCGTTGTCAGTGTGGCCAAAAAATGTCGGTCACTGACAACCATAGTTCCTGCGTCTACTGCCTTGGCCCTCTCCACTTACAAGAGGATTGCTCCATCTGTCACTCTTTTAGTGGGAGGGTCATGACAGATAGGCGCAGGAAACTGATGGACAGAGGTCTATTGAAACCAGCTTTCCAAGAGGCTTTGGATGCTTCTGACCAGGCATCAAGTCCTCTAAGGAATCGAAGATCGCCGGAGCCTAAGTCTTCGGCTCCGAGCTCTTCTTCAAAGGTTAGATCACCGGTTCCACAGACTTCGGGCCGAGTGTTCAACTGGTGTCGGTTCCTGAGCCTCGAGTCTTGGAACCGGTGATGGAGCTCCCTCCTTCGCCATATTGAGGTCGGCTCCGTCTTCGTTCCTTCGACCCGCTCTTCCTCCAAACTTTCGGATGTCGATGTGGATCGCATGGTGCAGAAGTTGTTGGAGCATTCGCCCTCTCTAAACTTATTTCGTTTCCACCCAGTTGGTGTCGAAACTTGAAGGCCTACCTGTATCTCCATCCATTCCTCCTCCGAGACCGATTCAGTCTTTGGAGCCGGAAGAGGCTGATCTGCTGATTGTGGAGCCCTCGGGTCCAGAACCGCCCTTTCTCGGTCTGTTCCCTCACCTCGACTCTGTCGGACCCGTACCGGAGTCTCGGAGCCGACGGTCTGTTCTTGGTTCCGGGGCGAGTCGAACCGATGTCGGTTCTGACTCTCCCTCGGGCCTCGCACGGATCGATTCGGCTCCGTCCTCGGGTCGATGCCTTCGTGCCCGTCGGGATTCTTCCCATTTCTTGAACCGGAGACTCTTCGATCGGGACCCGGGAGCGTTCGACCTGATGAGGAAGGTGTTGTCTACCCAGACAACCACATCAGTGGAAGCAGTTTCTCCTCCCCGTAAAGGGCCTTTGTCTTCATCTGCACCCACGGCCACATCCAAGCGTCGGGCACCAGTGTCTCAGCCACCCCTGGAGGGTGCACCCTCTTCCTCTGAGGCTTCTTCGGATGCTCCCCACGAGGAAGTCCCTAGGAAGAGACTGTGTAAGAGGAGACACTTGGATTCTCCACAGGAATCCTTGACATCTGATACTGACTTAGATGAGTCAGAGGGGTCCCCTAAGTCACCTTCAGAAGATGTCTCTTTTTCAGACATTTTGGAGATCCTGAAACAGAGAGGTGACTGGCAGTCCCTTCCCCCTTCTGAGGATGAGTCAGTTCTGCTGAAGGCATTTGGTGCTCGCCCTTCCTCCTCCTGGGTCACTCCGCCCTTTGACGAACTAATGGAACTTATTGCTCGAAGGGCGTGGGAGACTCCTGACACAGTGGAACCTGTTCCAAGAAAACCGAACAAGTACATCACAGCACCTCAGGATAAGTCCTACCTTACAAAAGGAGTTCCAGTAGACGCTATGGTGGTGGCTGCAGCCACGAAAAAGGAGATGTCGGAGTCTTCTTCGCCTGTCCATCCGCCTAATAAAGATTCTAGGACGATGGATAGATATGGGAAGCGCATTTTTAGTTCAGCGGCTTTTTCCATGCGGTCCCTGAACTATTTGACCCATTTTACACGACTGCAGAGGGATCTAGTCAAAGAGTTGGGAGATACCCTCCAGGGTGCTACAGATGCAGCCGTTTCAGAGAAAGTGACAGCAACTTAATACCCTAACATCGATTGTTAACTCGTCCATGAGGCTGATTTCCTACGCAGCGAAGGTTCGAGTAGGGCAGCAGCTTCAGCGATTGCTCTTCGAGACAATCCTGGATGCGCCTATGCTCCTTTGGAAGCCTTCAAGTCTTCCTTTACAAACGCCCCATTTGACGGTGCCACTCTTTTGGCCCCAAGGTAAAGGAGACCCTTACCCGGTGTGAACAAGAGGGAAAGACTGTCTGCTGTTGGAGTCCGTTTTTCCACCCCAACCAGACCGTACCCCAAAGGGCAACGCGGTGGGAAAATGTGGTTTCGAAAACCCCAAGGGTCTTTCTCTGGCACACAGGGTGATGCCCCTCTAGAGGCAGAGGAGGGGCAGAGGTGGAAGACGCCGCCCTGGCAGCAGAGGGGGTCCGCAACATCAAGGTGACAGGGAAACACTCCCTGGTAAACCTTTCCAGCACTCCTGAGAGGAGGCCCGACTGTCCTGCTCTGGAGGCAGTCGGGGTCGCTTAGCTTTATACCCTCAGGCCTGGCAAAATATAACTACAGACAAGTGGGTAAAAGCGTAGTCACCAGAGGTTACTCCATACCCTTCCTATCCTATCCCATTCCAAAGAAAAGACTCCCAGATGTACCACGCATCTGCGAGAGCCAGCAGCTTTAGAAATTTCAAAGTTGTTAGAAAAAGAGTCATCCAGCCAGTCCCAGCGGACCAGCAAGGATTCGGACTTACTCAAGGTTCTTTTAGTTCCAAAGAAAACAGGGGACTGGAGGCCCATTCTAGACCTAAGCTACCTCAATACTTTCGTCAAGAAAGAAAAGTTCAATGGTCACGCTTCAATCGATCCTTCCATTCTTACAGAAGGACGAGTGGATGTGCTCAATAGATCTAGAGGATGCATACTACCACATCAAAATGGCCAGGGCATCCAGAGATCATTTGCGCTTCGGCTGGGAGCCAGTCACTTTCAATTTCGAGCCCTGCCCTTTGGTCTGACCTCAGCCCCCAGGGTCTTCACCAAATGCATGGCAGTGGTAGCGTCTCACTTGAGACGCCAGGGATTCCAGGTGTTTCCGTATCTGGACGACTGGCTCCTTTCAGCCACCACCCGGCCAACTACTGCAGGCCAGAGACTATGTTCTTCAACTGTGTGTTCACCTAGGGATCTCCGTAAATTTCGAAAATCCTTACTTCAGCCATCACAAAATATCTTGTTCATAGGAGCAGAGTTAAACACATCGTCAATTAATTCTGAGGCTTCCCCCAGAAAGGATATTATCACTGCAGACTCACATACGTCTTCTACTCTTGTCAAGGAAATCTCCTGCAAAGCTAGTACTGAAGGTGTTTGGCCTCATGTCAGCTTCCCTTATTGCAATTCCCTGGGAAGGCTGCACATGAGAGTTCTACAATGGCTACTGTTTGCTCAATGGTCATTTCAACAACTACCTCTAACACACGAGATTCTCATAACAAAGACTTGCAAAACAGATCTAAACTGGTGGCTCCAAACGCAACCTTTCCAGGGAGGCCGTTTGTGCTACCCACGCCCACAGTTACGGTGACCACGGACACTTCCCTGATAGGGTGGGGGGGCATCTTTCAGGGACAGAC
The DNA here is from genome assembly GCF_019279795.1 of Protopterus annectens. NCBI lineage: Eukaryota > Metazoa > Chordata > Ceratodontiformes > Protopteridae > Protopterus > Protopterus annectens. The sequence continues at coordinate 291,665,575 of NC_056739.1, read as the reverse complement.
AGTCCAAGGCGAATGGACCAATTTGGAGTACAATCTGCACATCAATGTTCTAGAGTTGAGGGCAGTGTTTCTAGCGTTGCAACACTTTGCTCCCCTTCTTCCTCTAGGGACTATTGCAGTTCAGACGGACAACATGTCGGTAGTCTGGTACATAAACAAACAAGGGGAACCAAGTCCTATCAACTATGCAGAGAGGCCATGAGAATTTGGCAGTGGGCGGAGTCCACGGGTCGCTTTCTAATAGCAACGCACATCCCGGGTCATCCAACGTCATAGCCGACAGGCTGAGCAGAGCAATTCCGTTACCGCACGAGTGGTCTCTAAATCAGTCAGTGGCGAAAGGATTTTTCGCGTGGGGCCAGCCTTCCTGCGACCTGTTTGCGTCTCCAATGAATGCCAAATGCAGGAGCTACTTTGCCCTATTACCCCTCCAGGGAAGTCCCCAGGGACGCACTGGTTTCGATTGGCCCCGGGACTCCTATGCATTTCCCCATTTCCTCTGATATCTAAATTTCTCCAGAAAGCCAGGAACCTTCACAGGACGATAATCCTCATTGCTCCATTCTGGCCTCGTCAAATTTGGTTTCCTTCCTGAAAATTCACTGCATTCTGGGACCCTGGATTCTGGACCCAGAGCCAGATCTATTGACTCACTCGTCAGGGGTTCCCCATCCCGCTCCTGTCACTCCATCTAGCAGCTTGGCTGCTCCAATTCCCAACTTAGCCAGGTCTGATCTCTTGTCACCAGCAGTCCAGGATATATTAGTGGCTTCGCATAAAGCTTCCACTACTAAAACATATACTAGCAAATGGAAGCGGTTTGTATTCTGGGCTTAATGCACACCACGTTGATCCCTTTATAGCTCCTTTGAATAAGATATTAGAGTTCTTAACAGACTTATTTCATCAGGGTGCTTCTCCTGCTACACTAAGAGTTCAATTGGCTGCCATTTCGAATTTCCATGTGGAAGAATGTGGAGCTCCTATCATGGCTCACAGACTTTGTAAAGCCTTTTTAAAAGGAGTTTTTCATATTAGACCACCGGTCAGATCTCCTACGTCACCTTGGAGTCTAAACTTATTGCTATCTAAATTAATGTTGCCCCCCTTTGAACCTGCCTCCTCTTGCCCATTAAAATTTTTGTCCTGGAAAACTCTCTTTCTGGTAGCCATTACTTCTGCTAGACGAGTGTCTGAACTTCAGGCTCTCCATCAAGCACCCTTATTTGATCTTTCACTCTGACAGAGTTTCTCTTCGAACCAATTCATCCTTCCTCCCTAAAGTGTGTTCTATTAACAATATTAATCAGTCCATTGAATTACCCACTTTCTTCAAAAACCACTCCAACAAAATGGAGTACATGTTACACAAATTGGATGTTCACAGACAGCTAAGGTTTTATTTGGATAGAACAAAAGATCACAGGAAAACAGATCAACTCTTTGTAGCTTTTGCTGATAGCAGGAAAGGTCTTGCAGTTACCAAAAGAACTCTTTCTAAGTGGTTAACGGATTGTATAATCTATGTCTACGATTCTGCAAATCAACCCCTTTTAAACAAACCCAAAGGACATTCCACAAGATCAATATCTACGGCTTTGGCTCATGCAGCTCGCCTACCTCTGGATGCTATTTGTGCGGCTGCTACCTGGTCTAAGCCTCATACATTTATTTCTCATTATAAAGTAGACAAGGTTTCTAGGGACCGGGCAACCTTTGGTTCCACTGTGCTCAAGAACGTCCTCCCGTGAGTTCCTCAGGATCAAGGAGCTAGGGACGCTACCCATGTGTAAGAACAAACTGCGAGATTGAACACTATCACATATAGAAGTTATGTCCTTACCATAACGTTCCATGTGGAGTGTTCATCTCGCCTTTGTTCTTACAGTCCCACCCTCCCACCCTTAGGAAGAACGTTCTTTGATGCCTGGCCAGAAGCATTTTTTGCTACTGTCTTTATTTTGTGTACATAGTGGGTATACACATATACTTTATATGTGTCTGTTTATATATGTATAGGTGTATGGCATGAATGTGCTATTATGTAGATTGGTTTGCTTGCAAACTAGATCTGAGGTAAAGGCAGAGGGGGATTGTGGGTATTAGATTGTCTCGAGCTTCTTCTCGATGCAGAGCTTGCAAGAGGCCGGCACGGAGCCGAGGATCGGCTCCGAACCCATGTGTAAGAACAAAGGCGAGATGAACACTCCACATGGAACGTTATGGTAAGGACATAACTTCTATTTCCTTGCCCTGATCCACCATTGGGGGAATCAGAGAAATGCTCTCCTCCATGATTGCCGCCCCCCCTCCACTGTTCTTGCTCTCCAACCCCTCTAATCCCCAAGTTTCTCCAGAAACTATCTCCGCTGATGAGCAGTCATCCTCCTTGCCCCTTATTGGCTTCGTCAGATTTTTTTCCCTTTCTTTGGCCTCATCTAGGTCACCCACCAGGGATTCTGAATTCAGTTCCAGACCTAGTGTCTCATCCAACAGACATTCACCCGGACATTTTGGGTCTAAAGCTGACCACATGATTCTCCATTTTCAGACAACCCAGGCTCTTCTCTCCTGTCCATCATTCTTTTATCTTCCCGTAAAGCTTCCACTGTGAAGATTTACAGAAATAAATGAAAAGATTTGTTTTTTGTGCACAACAGAAAAACATTGAACCTTTTTCAGCACCAGTGCATAAAGTTTGAGTTTTCGGCTGCAGTTTTTAATGAAGGAGCTAGCTTCTGTTATAAAAGTACAACTAGCTGCCATTTCTAGTTTTCATATAAGAGTTAACAATTCCACCTTAGCTTCTTCAAAACTTTGTAAGGCCTTTTTAAGGGGTACGTTTCATCTGAGATCCCCTTTTTAAATCCAACTCTGCCATGGGATTTGAATTTAGTTTTACAAGCTTTAATTTTGTCTCCATTTGAGCCATCAGCAAAGTGTGAACTAAAAATTTTAGCCTGGAAAACTGTCTTTGGTAGCTATAACCTCTTGTCAGAGTCTTGCTGAACTTCAAGCCTCGTTTTCTAAGCCTCCTTATTTAATTTCCTATAAAGATAAGGTAGCATTATGAACCAACCCATCTTTTCTTCTTAAGGTGGTGTCAGAATCCAACATCAATCAATCTGTTAATCTTCCAGTTCTTTCCAAATTTCATGAAATATTTGTTGGGTGCTCAGACTGTTAAGTTTCTATTTGCACAAAAAGAATTTCAGAAAAAGAGTAGTTTCTATTGTGGAATCTAGGGCAAGCCATTTACCAGAGTAACCTTAGTTAGATGGATAACAGATTGCATTCCCTTTGTAATGAATTGGGTTTGTCTTTGTCAAAACCATTAAGAGCCCATTCAACCAGCCCATTCAACCAGGTCCATGGCAACCTCATCAGTATTTTTATCCAGGTCTTCCGTGGACGATGTCTGTGCAGTTGCAACTTGGGCTAATCCTCATACCTTTATATTACTCATTACAAATTGGATCTGGTCTCAAGGGAAGAGCAGCCTTCGGCGCAACAGTGCTCAGGAATATCCTTCCTTACAGTCCTCCCTTGATTCAGGTAGCTGGGGACTCTGTCCCAGTCGTTAAGGAATGAATGAAAATTGACAACATCAGATAAAGAAGTTATTTACTCACCATAACATTCCATCTGTGTTATCCATGTTCATTCACATCCTAGTGCTGTTTTTAAATTTGTATGAAATTATAAGGCTAGCAAACAAGGCCTTAGATATGATAGAGGACTTAGAGCATTATGGGTAAGGGAAGAGCTTTCGGTATCAAGACCTGTAAAAAGTGTCTGAATTGGATCCGAAGGTCAGATCCGAACCCAGTTGTAGGAGGAGAATGAAAGGTGGACCACACAGATGGAATGTTATGGTCGGTACATAACTTTTTCCCCCTGTTATACTTGCAATGTATGTGGTATTTTGTTGTATGTTGGTTGCCGGTCTCCAAAGATTGTGTAAACTTCAAAACATCACGAGTACACTATGAATTTCATTGCATCTTGTTGCTGGCTTAACAGCACAATGACTTTATTAGTGCATGAAAATAAGGCTTCACCCTAGACAGAAATGCTGCTTTATCTGGGAAGAATATATGGTGGTTTAAGTATTGAAACCTTAGTGATGTATGTTTTACTTGCATATTGAAGCCTTACTTACATATACTCTGAATTGTATTTTCACCATGCCCCATGATCAGAAAGTTTCCCCGCTAGTGAAAATTGGATGTAGTAAGCAAAAAAACAACTGCAGGACGAACCTCCTTGGTAACCACGAAAACCACGGCTGGAAAAACAAACTGGAACCAACTTTTCTTTTTGTTTAACGGATTTATTGTGTTCTCCAAAAGTCACAGAAATAGATCAAACAAGTGAATCAAGCGCTTTCGCCCGGGCACTCCCAGGCTTTATCAAGATACTTATGCTGAATAATTCATTTGCTTATATACATACACCTTAATTGATTAATTATTTAATTAAAACCATTTTTATTAAGAACATTCTAAAATATGCGTATGCTTAAAGCTATCTCCTTTCATAAAATGACTCATGAATAAAACATAAAAAGTATACTGTAGTATAAATTTACATGTTTTAAATACTTGAATGCTGTTAATACAGCTTGTAAAGGACTTCATGAATTTAGTTAATGTATTTCTTGTATTCTTATAGTATAATAAACTTTAAAATGGAATTTTTACGGTGCTGTGCAAAACTAGCTTGAAGTGAAACATTCCATTTAGATTTCGTAGTGAAAATAAAACTGCTATGCAGTTGCACCCTCTTAACTTGCGTAATGCAACACTAGCATTTTACGGACTTGTACTTAGAAATTCCTGTTGTTAAGCAAAGGTATCTTCTTGTTATTAAAACGAAAAACATATATATAAAAACATTTATTAACATTCTCTTGTCTAAATATGCTCTTGCATAATATATAAATAATTACAATAAATAAATACATAAATACTTCGTTTGTTTATAAAAAGTATCTCTTAGTTGATTCGACAAACATATAAAACCTCACTATTACAAATATGAGTCAACAAATAAATAAATACTTTTTCAACAACTACAATTCTGCATTTGAATTATTGAGTGAACCCAGTGTGATACTGTTTTAGATATTGTTCTTAAAAAATTATCCCTTAGCTAGGATATGACTATTATTAAGATGAATTAAGTTGTGTATAAATGTTATTACTGTACATATTAAATTTAATATACATTTAAAAACATTCATTTTTGCAGTTGAAATTCATTTTATTTTTAAATATGTTATTTAATTATTACAATTGATTTTCTAATGGGTTTAAAATGAATTTAAAAACTCCTATATAAAAAGTATAATCTAAAACCCAATTTAAGAATTAATTTTTGTATTAAATTTATTTGTTTTTATTTTCCTGTTATGTTTTTTATAGTTTGGCTCTTCTCTGCTTAAGAACACTGCTAATACTCACATGTTCATTCAACCCTGGTGTTTTTGATGTGTAATTTGATTTGCCATACTAATTCAGTCACCCCCTCTAATATTTTTAACTTGTTCAAGAACTAAGAATTTTAAAGTCATTTCTTTACATACTAATGAATGCTTGTAGAATGCATTTGTTTCTTTTTTGCTTTTTATTTCATATAGATGTTCATATACCCTCCTCTTCAAAGTTCTTTCTGTTTTTCCCACATAAAAACACAAGCAATGTTGGCATATTCCTAGATATACTAGGCCCTTTGTATTGCAATTATGATGGCCTGAAGAGTATAGACCAATATTTCTAGATTTTAAGTATAATCCTGTATCGTTAAGCATGTAGGGGCATTGCTTGCAGGCATTGCATTTGTAAGTGCCTCTCATTAATTTTTTGTTTGTGTTATTAGCCATTTCTCCTTCAAAGAGGTCTTTAAGATTACTATTTCTCTTCCTAATAAAATTTGGCAACGTTGGAATTAGTTGCATCTTGTTGCTGGCATAACAGCACAATGACTTTATTAGTGCATGAAAATAAGGCTTCACCCTAGACAGAAATGCTGCTTTATCTGGGAAGAATATATGGTGGTTTAATTAAGGATTGAAACCTTAGTGATGTATGTTTTACTTGCATATTGAAGCCTTACTTACATATACTCTGAATTGTATTTTCACCATGCCCCATGATCAGAAAGTTTCCCCACTAGTGAAAATTGGATGTAGTGCCTAATCGTGGCAATAGAATTCCTCTGAACAACTTAATTTGATACGTTTGTACAGTGCCATATGCTGGTGTCTCTGATAATTTGGAGTAAAACAAATTCAGGGAATTTTAGCAGGATAGTCTGGTACAAAGCGCACACAGCTGCTGTTCTTCAAGGATTGCGCCACACCTAACTCCAGGTATACATGGCAGCAGATTACATCTGTTTGCTCAGTTTTTACTTATTCTTTGAACTGGTTAGTCCCACTAGGCTCGTGGCCTTTTTCCATGGGAGACCCAACGTGGTATTTATATTACTAGGGGAAATTTGGCCAGGGTCATATAAGAAAAAAGCTTTGTGTTTATTTTGTGATTAAAACCAGAAGAACCCAGGTAACCTTGAGTCCAAAACCAAAATACTTAACGCAAATTTATTGAATCAAATAACAGCGTTTTCGCCACTATTATAAATGCAGCTTCATCAGAGGTACCACTTTCACTTGGTATTATTTTGTGATTAGGAAAAGACAATGTAGAATGGTTTATGAAATGCAAGAGTGGTGAAGCTCTGGAAAAAACTATGTGCAGAAATTTTTCTGGAATATTAATGGCGTAATATAAGTCAGGATATGATTATGTAAGGATGTTATAAAAGTAATATGTGGGAAAATGTATTATGTAATGCAGGTTATTTGGAATGAAAGATTGAAATTGTGTTTAATGGGAAAGAGATTTTGGCAGGTACTTTGTGAAAAATCAGATTATGATTGTGAAAAGAATGGGGGTTAATTATGGACAAATCATGAGGAGGTAATAGAAATGAAATATAAGAAAAAAATTGGTAATGTTTGTGCCTGTAAATTTTGCAAGTGTGCAGCTGTTTTGCATTAAATGAAGGACTCTTACCCTTTGCAGTAGGTGCCATGGTGTCTTACATCCACGTGTGCTACCACCAACTCAAGCAGATGGGTTGACATATGAGTGCAGCACCCCCCTTTTCCTGTACTTCAGAGTTCGCTATCGGTATGCCTGGTAGAAGAATAGGACGCACATCCTCTGCACCAAACGTGCATGTGCTGTCTGTTGTGCCACTGATTTTATGTATTTCTGTATGTAATACACACAGCCATTCTTGATCTAGTGGCAAATAGGTGTGAGTGCATTCTAGACTTTTTTATTCTGCCTCATTACGAGTCTTGTTCTCTTCCTTCATTGGAAGGGAAATATAATGCAACATGTCAGTTTGACAGTGAAAGACCTATAAAACCCCCTTTTCACTTGTTAGGGAATTATAAGATCTCTTTGGTATGAAATACACCTGTGTGACTGTCCTTCCCTCAAGGATTTAAATCCAGCTATTAGGTGCATATGATCCCACCACTGGCTGCTTCAGGCCATGTACTTTGACCTAAAGCATGTTGCAACTGAAAAATAACTTTCCTGGACAATGGTTTTGTTTGCTTTGAACTGAATTTCGACATTTGCATTATGGTGGCTTTGAAATTGCAATAAAATCAGTTGAAAGCTAAAATGTGGGTAAGTATTTTCTGTGTTTCTGGAGAATGACAAACACTTGTAGGATCACAGGTTACTAGGCTAATGGCCCCAGGGCCCTTACAAGCCTAGCCAAGTTTAACCCGCGTTCCCAAGGGTGTCTGGTTCAAGCAAACAGTAAAATCGGCACCTGTTGCCCCTGTCCAAGAGGGACACAGGTGGAAGCCCTTGGGTGAATTTCTGGTTACCCATGTAGTCCAAATTTTTCTATGGCAAACAAGGGAGTTTAAGATGAATATGAAGCTTGTTCCAAAGGTGAGGCAACCTCTGTGAGACAAATCTGTCCAGCAAGTTCTGCCAATGTCACATACCAGGTTAAGGTCCTTTGGAACGAGTGACACATGTGCAATTTGATTTGCGAATGTGCAGCATTTCGATTATAGCTGGGTCAGAGATTGCTGTATGTGCAAGGCATAGGTCATCTCTGAACAGTCTGTACAACACAGAGTAAAGGGACAATGATGTCTGTCTGTCCACATAAGACAGATCTTGAAGATCTTGAATTTTCTTTGTAAGGAGCCTTTGTGGTCTCCAATTGCTGCAGGTGTTTGGAAAGGAGCATACCAAAGGGAGCGTTGTACTCTAGTATTGGCCTGATGAGGGAAGAGTACCGGGGGGGGGGTTATAACTTTATTTATTTTTTAGGTAAAACCCTTACTTATGAGATGAGCAACATAAAATGCCCTTCTTACCACTGTGGAGACATGGTTAACAAGTTAAGGTTGCTGTCGACCTCTATGCCCAGATCGCTTACCACTGGTTGCGTGCTTAGTGTATTGTTATTGATGTGGTAGTGTGCAGGGACATCACTGTTGCCAAAGGGGATGATGCCTTGTATAGATATATAGATATATATATATATATATATATATATATATATATATATATATATGTATATATGTATATTTTTTTTTTTTTATTATTATTTATTTTTTTTTGCATTAAGTTTGAGACTTTGGCACCAGTCATTAGTCTAAGACCTTCTTGCAGGATGTTGACATCACTGGGGTTTTCATCGATCACTCCCAGTTTGCAGTTGTCAGCAAACTTTGTCAGCCAGAGTCCTTTAGTTTTAGTCTCTACCTTGGAGAACTAGAGTCGGAACAGTAGGGGGTCCCGAACCAATCCCTGTGGAACACCACTGGTTATGGGCCTGCTGGGGGAGGTGGTGTCCCCTATTTTGACTGAGTATCAGTGAGCCAGTTTGCAACCCACCTGACAGTATATAGGCTGCTACCCAGCTGGGTGAGTTTATCAATGATGCCCGACTTGAGATGGAGAAAGACAGATGCATGTTATTTTTTTAATGTTTTTAAATTCAGTTAAACAGTCTGTCTGCTTTAGCTAAGGGTTTTAAGCCTATATTAGTGATTCCAGTACGTAGTTGCACACAATGTCCTTCATGGATGCATCTGCAGTCATAACAACTGGGTTGTCCTGTCATCAGGCAGCCCTTCAGTCGGCCGGATTCCAAAGTCCGGGTCCGGCTTCGGCTGATGTCGCACTTCACCCGACGTCATCTCTGTGGGTCTTCGGGTATAAAAGCATCAGCCGACGCCATTTTCTTCAGTCTTTCTTGCCGCGTGGCGCCCGAAGCAGAAGCTGTTCGCAAGTGCCGGTCGGTCGGATCCAGAGATTACTTCTACCGAATACTACTTCGAAGACTTCTAAAGCTAAGTACCCCGTTGGGGACTCTTTCTTGCCTCAGCCGATGTCAGAAAAAGTTAATAATTGTTTAACCTGTGGGAAACAAATACCTCATAAAGATTTCCACTCTTACTGCCTGCCTTGCTTAGGCCCAGCCCACGACGTAGCAGCCTGTTCGTCCTGTGCTTCTTTCAACCGACGAACGCTTAGGCGGTCGGCGTTCAGAACAGTTTTTCGGTTCTGATTTTGCGTACATTATGCCGCCGGATCCTCCGACTCGCATTCTGCCAAAAACGCAAAGAAAAGACCGACACTCGCGGTCCGCGGTTTCGCCGAAACCATGGTTAAGCAAATCATGAGTGTCTCGGTTTCGGCGAAACCGAAAACTGATCAAAATACAGCTGAATCTATCTCTACAACTGAGGTCCCTGCTAACACTCTTGAATCGGCCTCAGAAATTTTACCCACTACGGTGCTTACCACTGACTTATCAGACACCATTCCCTTGGATGTCTCTACCCCAGCACGTGGTGCTGCTAGGCCTCCAGCAGCCATGTCCATTAAGGCCTTCGCCAGGGCTAAAGCAGCCAAGACTACTAAAACAGTGCCTGTTAAACCCCCCTCAACCAGGCCCTCTTCCAGTTCTCAAATGCTTACTTTGGCAGAAGATTTAATTTCACTAATTAGAGGATCTCAATCTCACCCAGACAGGGCCTCTCAGCCCCCAGAGAAGAGACCTAGGGCAGAGCCCCATGAGCCAGTGTCCTCTGATGATTCTGCTGATGAATCAGACATAACTGACCAGCCAGAGGCTCCTTTCTCCAATTTTGAAGATTCTGATGCTGAAGAATCCATTCCAGCTGCTTCCCCACCAGAAGAATTCTCCTTTGAAACCTTGCATGCCATGCGAGAACAGTTCCAATGGCAGCAACAGGATTTTTCAGACTCCAGAAAAGACTTAGGACCTTTTGCACCTTCCACAGCACAGGCCCTTAACTATACCTCCTGTTCTCTCTGTGGTGGATGATGCTTTCAATGATGTCTGCTCGCTCCAGATTCTTTACCCCAGCCCCTGCCAAACCAGACAGATTTTACAGGGTGCCAGATACTCATCACCACCTTTACAAGGCCCCTCTTGCAGACCCGAAACTATTTCCCAGGGTCCCAAGGCAGTAGCCACCATAGCTAAAAACCCTGTTCCTTCTGAAAGGGAAGCAAGGTCATTAGACAGATGGGGTAAAAGGTTTACACTTCAGCCACTCTCTCAGCTAGAGCTTTAAACTGTCAGTTTCACATGATACAATACCAAGAGTTTATGCTTGATCAGTTAACTAAAAGCTAACCACTGATGAATCTCTTGATAAGAAATATGTATTAGAAATGGTAAAGAACATACAGCAAGTTAGTAACCATTCTTTAAAATGTGGCTATGATGCACTGGAGGCTTCATTTAGATCAGCCATGACTGGCACTGTAATTAGAAGGCATGCATGGCTAAAGGAGCAAGCTTTACCGGATCATGTTAAATCTAAATTGCTAGATGCTCCTATGGATAAAACAAGTTTGTTTGGTACACCTGCCCAGCAGGTTATGAAGAAAATGGAAGAAAAGGCAAAATCAGTCCAGACAGTTAAAGATTTCTTGCAGGTTCAACCCCCAAGGTTTAGCAGGAACTGGCCTGCCAAAAATTGGTCCTTTCCTGGCTCCACAAGACCTCAAAGGGGCAGGAATAGACGTTCCAGAGGCAGAAACCAATCCAGAGGAGGTGCCTACAGAGGACGACAGTGGCAAGGTAACAACAGAGGCACAGACTCAACACCTGCCACTACATCAACACAGCCACAGTGACTTAATCCTAAACCCGCCTACCAGGGAACAAATAGCAGCTCCTCTAGGCGGAAAGCTAACCTTATTTTCAAAAAACTGGCACCACATAACAAAGGACAAGTGGATTTTACGAACCATAGATCAAGGTTACCGGTTCCACTTCCACATTTTACCAGACAAAAGAGGAATGCCAAATCTACCTCCAAATCAAAAGACAGAGGCTCTACAACAGATAATGGAGTTAGCAAACATGAGAGCTGTGGAGAAAGTGCCAACAGCAGAGCAAGGAAAGGGGTTCTACTCCAGACTATTCCTAGTTCCAAGAAAGGAAAAAAGTTGGAGACCAATTCTAGACCTGTCCACCCTGAATACTTACATCATTGTCCCAAAATTCAAAATGCTGACCCTACAGCAACTTCTTCCCATGCTGGGCAAGGAGTGTTGGCTGGTAACTCTAGATCTCAAGGAGGCATACCTGCACGTCCCCATTCGACCAATCTGCAGAAGATACCTCAGATTTCTTGCAGGATCAGAGCACTATCAATTCTCAGCATTGCCCTTTGGCTTATCTACTGCGCCCAGAGTATTCACAAAATGCCTGGCATCAGTAATCGCCCATTGCAGACTACAGGAATTCAAATTTATCCATACCTGGACGACTGCCTGATACAAGGAGACAACAAAAGCAAGCTGACAACAGATTTACAAAGGGTCATTTACTTGCTTCAAGCACTGGGATACACAGTCAATTTACAAAAGTCAAGACTGATACCATCCCAGACAAGGACTTTCCTGGGAGCGGAATTGGACACAGTAAGACAAATGGCATTCCTAACTACAGAAAAACAAAAGAACTCCCTCTTTACTTCTTGGCACTAACAAAACTGAACAAGTTAACAGCAAGAAAGGTACTGCAGGCCTTGGGTTTCATGGCATCATGCATAATCTTGGTCCCATTTGCCAGACTACATATGAGAAAACTACAGTGGTACCTAAAGAATTTATGGTCCCAACACAGACACAGCCTAGAAACGGAAATCCCACTAATACCATGCTTAAAACAGGAGTTCCTATGGTGGGCTCAGGCATGCCAGTCAAACCCAGGCCTGCCCTTTCGCAAGGGTCAAGCAAGCCAGACCATCACAACAGATGCTTCAGACCTAGGATGGGGGCATATGCTGGACAAATGCGCAAGGATTGTGGACACAGGACCAACTTCACCTGCACATCAACCTAAAAGAAATGCTGGCAGTAAAACTGGCAATCCAAAAGTTCAGACCATTTCTCAAGGAGGACCACTTGATGATAAGGACAGACAACACCACAGTCATGTGGTACATCAACAAACAGGGAGGCACTCATTCTTACCCCTATGCAGAATGACTTTGGAGCTGTGGACCCTGGCACTCAGCTACAACATCCAGTTACAGGCAATATTTGTGCCAGGAAAAGAAAACTCTCTAGCAGATATGTTAAGCAGGACCACATCGGATGCCCACGAATGGCAGCTGCACCCGGATATCTTCAAGACCATCTCAAGAAATGGGGAATGCCTCAGATAGATCTATTCGCATCACCTCTCAATCACCAGCTCAAAAATTCTGCACAAGGACATTCCACCCACTAGCATGGAAAGTGGACTCGCTCTCCTTCAGCTGGAAAGGCCTAACAGCATATGCATTCCCACCTCTTCCCTTGATACACAAAGTACTACTAAAAATCAAGGAGGAACGTCCAAGGATAATCCTGATAGCTCCAAACTGGCCAAGACAGCATTGGTACCCACTGCTGAGGAGCATGTCTCGAACAATATGTGGCCAATTCCCTGATGCCTTTGATGCTAACTCAGAACAACTTCAGCACCATGCATCCAAACCTAAAACGCTGCAACTGACTGCATGGAACATCACATAGCAGCTGCTAATACAGAACTTTCACAAAGAGTTAAAGACATTATTCTTGAAGCACGCAGGCCTTCAACTAGAAGGAATTATGCTGGGAAATGGAAAAGGTTTGTCATTTGGAGTTCTGAAAGAGGAAAAGATGTATCAAACATAGATATGCCTAACATTCTGGAGTATCTGGCCGAACTACTTCATTCAGGCCTGTCCTACTCCTCCATCAAGATTCATGCATCAGCTATTTCAGCAGAATACAGCTTTGATCCACCTGCTTTTTCACACCCTTTGCTCAGGCAGTTCCTCAGAGGAATCAAGAATGTAAAACCTCCAAGGAAACCACCATTGCCAGCTTGGGACTTGAACTTTGTGCTAGAAAAATTGACACTATCACCTTTTGAACCAGCAGCAACAGCAGACCTACAACACCTGTCATGGAAAACTGCTTTCCTACTGGCAATTACTTCAGCAAGGAGGGTTTCAGAACTACAGGCCTTAATGGCAGTGCAACCCTTTCTAATCTTCCACCAAGATAGTGTCCATGAGGACTAATCCTACATTTATGCCTAAGGTGGTATCCAGAGTGTCTTTAAACCAGGCAATCCACCTGCCTACCTTCTTTCCCAACCCACAAAACAGAGGGGAAAGAATACTGCATACCTTGGATGTACATAGACAGCTACGCTACTACTTGGACAGAACAAAAATAGCAGAAAGACTGACCAACTTTTCGTAGCCTATGCAACAGGAAGGGAAGGAAAAGCTATTTCCAAACAGACAATCTCCAAATGGATAGGAAATTGCATACGATTCTGTTACTCCTTCCATGGAAAGCCAATTCCACAGAACATAAGACCTCATTCTACAAGGGCAACAGCCACTACCACAGCCTTCTTACGAGGAGTGGCTACCAAAGACATTATTGAGGCGGCTACTTGGACCTCCGTGCATACATTTGCCAAGCATTATAATTTACCTCTATATTCCAGATCCCGAGCAGGGTTTGCCACTGCTGTTCTGCAAGGGATCCTAAACACACCATAATCTACTTTTATCCTCCTCCCTAGTTGGCTATGGTATTCTACCCAGTTGTTATGACTGCAGATGCATCCATGAAGGACATAGTACAGTTTTGTACCTATCATAAATGTAGATGTCCGAATTGGATAGCATCTGCAGTCAGGATTACCCTCCCTCCTTCCCTCTGTGGTACTCCTAGGGTGTTTACCCTTCTAATAGCTAGCTAGTGGGGGATTTCTTTCATGGTGTATTTGTTTGTATTTATGTACATACATGCTTATTTTTGTGTTTACCTCTATCTTTTGGAAACATTGGCATCTATCCAAAATTTTTAGCCTTCTATAGGGCTTCTGGCATCTGGGGCAAGAAACACTGAAGAAAATGGCGTCGGCTGATGCTTTATACCAAGACCCACAGAGATGACGCCGGGTGAAGTGCGACATCAGCGAAGCGGACCCGACTTTGGAATCCGGCCGACTGAAGGGCTGCCTGACGACAGGACAACCCAGTTGTTATGACTGCAGATGCTATCCAATTCGGACATCTACATTTATGGTAGGTACAAAACTGTACTTTTTCTTTGTTTGTGTTTCACTGTTGCAGTCATTACATTTGGGTAATCTGCTGGCAGGTTGCCCTCAGTCTACCTGATTAACTGAGTCTTGGGTCCTGCGTCTGTTGCTGTCCCTTCTTCCATGACGTCAGGTAGTCAGGGGTATAAACCATGCAGTCGACAACATTACATCAGTCTTTCTTGCCGTGCGGTGCCCGAAGCAGAAGCGGTTCACAAGTGCCGGTCGGCCGCCTCCTGAAATTTTCGTTTTCAAGTTTCAGAACCGAAGTCTTCAACTTAAAGCTAAGTACCCCGTTGGGGAAATTTTTTCTTGCTCCTTACCAATGTCAGTAAAATTTAATAATTGCATTATTTGTGGAAAGCAAATACCTCAAAGATCATCATCTGTACTGTATTACTTGCCTAGGCCCTGACCACGACGTACCTTGCTGTCTGTTTTGTGCTTTATTTAATCAGCGCACTGTCCGTCTGTACATTTTTGCCTCTAAGTATTCGGTTCTTTGTTTAATTATCCAGAAATGATGTTGGTTAGCCGTCCGACTACCAGGATTCTGAAAAAACACAGAGGCAGAGGTCCAAAACTACTAATGACGCTTCTAAGCCAGTCGCCAGTTCGCCAGTACTCAGTGAGGCGCTTTTGCAGCCCCTGATACCCACTACTTCTGACTCGCAGGCCTCTACTGAGACCCATTCAGAGTCCGGTATGCGGTGAGATGCTTCACCTATGGAACCTGCAGATGTCTCTACCTTGGATGGGTCCGGAGCCGCTGTGCAAGCACAGGCTTCTGAGGGTGTATTCAGGCCTACAGACTTGCATATTAAACTGACTCCACCTACTATACTAAGGCCTAAATCTCTATGTCTAAAAAACCGACACCCAGGCCACATGTTCAGTCCCCTATGCCTAAAAAAACACAAATGATCAAAATGGCTAAAGATCTTATTACTCTAATCAGGGTAGTCAACCCCCCCCCCCCTTCTAAGAGGCCTAGGGCTGAGCTTGACTATATCTTCTGATCAGGACTCTGTTTCTTCTGATTCTTCTAATGACCTGGATTTGTCCATCCCTACTTTTGAGGATTCTGATGCAGAGGATTCCATTCCCTCTGCTCCCCCCCCCCCCCCCGAGGACTTTTCTTTTGGGGAAACTTTACATACCTTAAGGGAGCATTTCCACTGGGAAAGTCAGGAATTTTCTGAATCAAAAATGAGGCTTAGGGATTTCCTTCTACTTCAACATAGGCCTTTGGCTATACCTCCTGTACCAGTATGGCCCCTAATTCCCTGCCTCCTGCTCCTAGTAAACCTGACAGATACTACAGGGTTCCTGAGTCACACAAGTTCCTTTTCAAACATCCTGTTGTGGATTCAGAAACAATTTCTCAGGGGCCCAAGGGCATTAATGCTTCTACTGCTAAAAATCCTACCCCTTCTGATACACTCCAGGGCACTGGATAGATGGGGTAAAAAGGTTTATACTTCTGCAACCATGGCAATCAGGGCTTTAAACTGCCAATTTCATATGTTAAAATATCAACAGCATATTATTGGACTGCTTAAACAGAAAATGTTGATTTCTGACTGTGTGGAAAATAAAGATTTACAGGATTTATTGCATTCCGCTGAACAAGTTGGAAAACATACTTTCAGTGTGGTTTTTATTCTTTAGAGGTCTCTTGCAGGGCTGCTGTGACTGGGTCTGTGCTTAGAAGGCACACTTGGCTTAAGGAGCAATCTCTGCCTGATCATGTTAAAATGAAATTGTTGGATGCTCCTTTAAATCAGGACCACCTTTTTGGCAATAAGGCTGAAGAAGTTCTAAAAAAAGATGGAAGATGAAGCTAAATCTATGCAAACTGTAAAAGATTTCTTACAAGGCAACCTCCAAGATTTAGTAGGCACTGGCCTACTAAGAATTGGTCCTTTCCAGCTCCTTCCAGATCCTCTCAAGCCAAACCCACACACCAAAAGCTTCAAGTTTTAGTCCCAGGGGACACTCAGAACTAGGCAATGGGGGGGCCTCCACCTCCGAATCTGGAAATAACAAGACCCCCCTATGGTAAACCGTGTCAATGACTTTCCTTTAAAATGACCAAGCACTTAACTTTTAGCCGCCCCTTTGAGGGGAAATATTGCTCTTCATGCAAAACCCAGGACAAATGTGTTTTAAATGTGTCCCAGGGATACAGATTTCATTTCCACAAGTTGCCATCACCAAACGGGTGGCCACACCTGCCCTCAAATCAGTGGGCAGAGGCTTAAAAACAAGTAATTTCCCTCTTAAACAAGGGGGCTATTCAACCAGTACCAGAGGAGGAAAAGGGACAAGGTTTCTCTTCCAGGCTTTTCCTGGTACCCAGAAAAGACAAGTCATGGCATCCAATTCTGGACCTGTCTACTCTAAACTCCTTTCTGGACATTCCAAAATTCAAGATGCTGACTCTTCATTTACTTCCTATGCTACGCAAAGATGCCTGGTTGGCAACTCTGGGATAGCTTACCTGCATATCCCAATCAGGTAATCTTGCAGAAGATACCTATGCTTCAAAGCAGGCTACTTGCATTATCAGTTCTCTGCACTGCCCTTTGGCTTGTCTACTGCACCCAGAGTATTCGCAAAGTGCCTGGCTCTAGTAATTGCATTTTGCAGGCAAAGAAATTTTCAAATATGTCCATACCTGGATAGTTTAATTCAGGCAGAAAAACAGGCCTTACTTCTAAATCATCTGGCGAAAGGGTTCTAACTTCTATGGGGTACACCATAAACGAAAAGAAATCACAACTGGTACCCTCTCAACAGGTTACATTCGTGGGTGCAAGCTTGAATACAACTGCCCAAATGGCTTTCCTCATGCCAGAAAAGCAAATTCATTTGGTAACTAACTTCACACAAGTGGCCACAAAAACCCTCCTTTCTGAAAGACAAATACTGCAAGCCTTTGGGTTCATGGCCTCCTGCATTCTTCTAATTCCATATGCAAGACTGCATATGAGGAAACTTCAGTAGTACTTAAAAAGTCTATGGAGTCAACATTGTCACAGCCTGCAAACAATGATTCCTATCATACCTTGCCTACGCCTGTAGTTGCTATGGTGGGCAGAGGCCTGCCACCAAAACAAGAGGCTTCCATTCACACTAGCCCCTGCCACCCAAACCCTAACTACAGATGCATCAGACTATGCATGGGGGGCTCACCTGGCTGGGAAGTGCATTCAGAGCAAATGGAACCCAAATCAATGCACCTACATATCAATCAAAAAGAAATGTTAACGGTCCAGAATGCTCTGACAGCCTTCAAGGACTACATTCTTCCAGGACAACTAATGGTAAAGACAGACAACACCACAGTTATGTGGTACATAAACAAGCAGGTGGGGTACACATTCCTACTCCATCTGCAGACTAGCCATGGCATTGTGGAACACGGTCTTGAGCTACCAAATGCACCTAGAAGCTCAATTCCTGCCAGGAAAATTGAATACACTGGCAGACAGATTAAGCATTAATCTCATGGACTCACGCGAGTGGAAACTGGAACCACGGATTTTCAACATGTTGACAAGCAAATGGGGGAGCCCAGACATGGATCTATTTGCCTCCCCCCAGAACTACCAGTTGGAAAGTGGATGCTCTGTCCTTCAGATGGAAAAACCTATCAGTCTACGCCTTTCCCCCTCTGCTCTCCAAAGTTCTGCTAAAAGTCAAACAGAACAAACCAAGAATGATTTTGATTGCTCCAGACTGGCCACGCCAACACTGGTACCTACTCCTGTGCAGTGTCACAAATATCCCCCTGGCACCTGCCTCAGACACCTTCCTTGCTGTCTCAGCAGGAGAACCAAATTCTGCACCCTCATCTCCCAACATTGAACCTTGCAGCTTGGCTAATCACTTAAATTCACCCGTAGCATCCCTCAGCAAACCTGTGATGGATGTCATCTTGGAGGCGAGAAAACCTAGTACTAGAAAATCTTATGCTGACAAATGGAAAAGATTCTGTGCCTGGAACCAATGTTTAGGGATGAGCACAGCAGCACCCAATTTACCTCAGGTTTTGCAATACTTAACTGAGATGCTTCACAAGGGCCTGTCTTTTTCCTGTATTAAAATCCACGCTTCAGCTATTTCAGCTCACTATAACACAGAACCACCCCTCTCTTCTCATCCCCTGCTCAAGCAGTATCTGAGGGGCAAAGAACTTGAGACCACCCAGGAGAGACCCTACCCCTGCCTGGGACCTTAACTTTGTTTTGGAGAAGCTCACTCTACCGCCTTTCGAGCCAGCTGCTACTGCAGACTTAAAGTTTCTTTCTTGGAAAACAGCCTTCTTATTAGCAATCACTTCAGCTAGAAGGATATCTGAATTACATGCCCTTATGGCAGTGGAGCCTTTCATCATCTTTCATGCGGACAGTGTATCTCTGAGGACCAATCCATCCTTCATGCCCAAGGTGATTTCCAGTGTGGCTCTTAATCAGTCCATTCATTGGCCAATCTTCTGTCCCAATCCACAGAAAAAAAGGAAACGGATTCTGCATTCCTTGGACGTGCACAGACAACTTAGGTTCTAATTGGACAGAACTAAACTTCGAAGAAAATCTGAACAATTGCTAGTAGCATTTGCTGCTGGGGCAGAGGGGAGGGTTATTTCAAAACAAACCATTTCTAAATGGATAAGCCATTGCATTCATTTTTGCTGTAAGCACAATCGAAAACCTATCTCCCCAGTGGGTCAGATCTCATTCCACCAGGGCTGCATCTACTTCTGCAGCCTTTCTCAGAGGTGTTTTTTACCAGGGATATTCTAGAAGCTGCTACCTGGAGTTCTGTACATACTTTCACCAAGCATTATCATTTACCAATTTTCTCTAAATCCAGAGCTGGGTTTGCCGCTGCTGTCTTGCAGGACCTTATAGCTGGTTCTAATGCTGTATAATTTCCTCCTCCCAACTATAGCTTTGGGAATCTACCCAAATGTAATGACTGCAACAGTAAAACACAAAGAACATAGTACAGTTGTGTGCACTTGTGTAGATGTTCGAGTGTATTCACTGTTGCAGTCCTGGTTACCCTCCCTCCATCCCCCTGTTTTTCTCTGGCTATACCTCTACTTTCTTTTACTATGCTATGCTTAAAAGCCTTTTTGGTGTATTTGCTTTTGGTTGGAGGTATATTTTTGTGTTTTTAATTTTATTTGCTCCCCATTTGGGGGCCACCTGACATCTGGGCCAAGAAAAACTGATGGAGTCTGCTGCATGTTTTATACCCCTGACTACCTGACGTCATGGAAGGGGCAGCAACCGACGCAGGACCCAAGACTTTGTTAATTAGGCCGACTGAGGGTAACCTGCCAGAAGATTACCCAAATGTAATGACTGCAACAGTGAATACACTCTAACATCTACATTTATGGTAAGTGTACACAACTGTACTTTTTAAGTGTTCTGCTAAATCCTGGTTTCATCCTTGTGTACTGTGTGTCTGTCTAGTTCAGGATATTTCTTTGCTTGGAGGGCAGTTCCAGGCCCATAAGCTCAGAGCCAAGATTGAAATTTTTTTTTCATTCCCACCCTAAACCCATTGTGTCTGTTCCTTCCCCTTATAATTTCACCCTCCCTCTCCCCATTGACAAGACAGCTGTTGACAGTAAACAAGGATCACTTTGCAAAGTCTTCCCTTAAAGTACTCACCAGGCTAAGACTTTTAGTAATGCTGCTTAATTTTGCATGTAGTGATGCTGCTTGCATTGATTACAGTAGCAACTTTGTGGTTTTTACTATAGTTTACTGGTTCTTGCTGGTGGCATAAGATTTTGTATTGAAATTTAATTTTTATTTAAATACTCAGAAGCAAGTCCACCCAAACGTTATTCTAAAATCTAACTCCAAGCACTTAGAGACCCTTGCCCCCAGTCTCATTTCTGTTGGTACCATGGACCAGCACTTCCCCACAACTTCTCTAGCCATCCTGATTGAGATGGGTATCTTGAGACACTGTAAGAATTTTCATGTCTGACGATCCTCTATTAGTCAGCCTAACAGTGAGAGATTTACATATGTAATAACCTTGGAGGCAAAATTCTTGTGTATTGTGAGGCGTCCATCACACGACACCTCTCCAGTGCTGTCAAACCTAATCCATCATATGCTGAGGTTCTAAAGATAAACGTGCCTAAACCACCAAAACACAACATGGGCAAGAGCATGCTGAGCATATTAAGCCTACTTCCTCACAAAATACCGAGTCCCAAAGTCACAGATGCTGAGACCATATGGCAGGTATCAACTTAACCAGACATTCTTGTTATAGGTGACTCCATTGTGAGACACACAGATGTGCCCATTATCAGGCTGAGCAAGAAAAATGACTGATTACTTGTCTGGTGCCTGGATCTGTCAGATCACACATGCACTCAAATCCTTGAACAAGTACAGCTATGACTGTCCTAGCTCATGCCTGTGTCAATGATTATATGAAGAGACTTGATGGAGCTTTGTGTCCAAGGCAGATACGAGTCTAGCACTGAGCAGCATTCTACCTTCTCAAGAATGCAATATGCACAAAAAGTAGACTTCAGTAATCTGATTAGTTTTTGGTGTCATTCAAAGGGGTCCAATATTTCAACCTAGGGAGGATATGATTGACCATTCTGCTTCGCCAAGGGTGGCCTACATCTGTCCTCTCTAGGGTTCTAGTTATTGGAAGATATTGTCCACCCCATAGTGCCTTTTTAGGCAATGCCAATCTGATAAACCTACCAACATAAAACAGTCAAAGGAAGCAAAGAAAGTGTTAAAGTGATCAATGCTAGGACCCTGAACAAGATGCACCGCTCCTTTTAAGCCCTACTTACACAGGAAGAGATTGATATCTGTTTAGTGTCTGAGACTTGGTTTAAAATAGCAGAGAGCACTTCAGCTGTGCAGGCCTATAATGCCTTCCACAAGTTTAGACCAGCTACTGTGCAGGAGGGGAAAACGTGGAGACATATCAGTGTACATCCAAAAGAGTTGTGCATCAAAGTTGGTAACTCAGCACGATGTGCTGGAGCTTTTTCATGTCTAAATAACTATCAGACAGGTCTTGTGCCATGTATTAGCTAGCTGTAGAACTCCCTGTATGATGCAAGAAAGTTTTAACTACTGTCTTACAGGAACTAGAATAACTACATATTAAACCCAGTGCCATTTTCCTAGGTGATCTAAACTGCCCAGCTATAGACTGGGAAATCTCTGAACTTGTGCACTAGTGGTGGTGTAGAATTCTGGGCATGTCAATACAAATGCCCTGAAACAATTAAATACCCACTAGGTGGGATAACATTATCTTATCCTTTGAAGTAAAACTGAAACCGGATATCCATTCATCCCAAGGTACCTTTAAAGAAATTTCTTAAAGGCAAACTACCTACTCCTACGTGATAAATAGGCAAGGTTCACTTCCTTACCAAACCCAGTTAAATACCACTGGATATGCAGAAATGTATACCACCACACTATACAAGCATATAAACAGCTGCATAGATGCAGTTGTACCCTGTAGGAAAAAGTGCAAGGTAAATCCCAGAAACAAACCCACATGGTGTAACCATAATATCAAGCTTTATAATAAAAGGAAAAGAAGTTTGACCAAAAGTAAGAAGAATGGTTCACAGAATGTTAAAGCTGTTGTCACTGAAATAAACCACTCAGGAGCTTAAATTCCATCAAGTACAAGATTGAGGCTAAAATATCTACCCAAGCCAAAGACAGTCACGAGACATTTTTAGTTATGTTTATAATCTCAAGCACAGTGCAGCAGTGCACTGAGCTGATGGTCAACTGAGGTTGCAGATGTAGCTAACCTACTGGCCAATAACTTTAGTTCTAACTTTACTCCCTGTCCTCCACATCTCTCTCAAGATATACTTGAAACTAAAAGGTAAAAAAACACCACAACACAATCACAAGAATAGAATTAGCGCTTTCGTTTATACTCAATTGATAAACTTATCAGATGAATACAAAGGGAAATTGTCATTTAAATACAAAAAAGTAAATGACATCACATCCTGTTAAATTTAAAAATGTATATATATATATATATATATATATATATATATAATACATATAAAATTCAGCATTTTTTATAAAAATAAATATTTCAATAATAAATGGCAAAAATCCTATCTAAATAGAGCCTTTAGTTTCAGTAGGCTCATAACTGAAATGGTATCGTTTAATCCAGGAAAAACAGAAGCATTCAATTTTAATTGCCATAATAATTCCTTCTCTTCCAGAAGTAAAGAGGTAGGTCCCCCCTCCCCCTATCATGAATCCTTTCCACCACTAAAAATCTAAACTCATGCTTAGGAAATGCTAGAACATGTCTAGCTAAAGCATTAGTTTGGTTAGATTTAGCAATGGCATGTACATGTTCATAAATTCTGTTTTTTATTGCTCTATCGGTTTTACCGATATAATAGGAGGGGCATTGATTACATAAGGCCAAATAAACAACACTTTTACTATTGCAATTGTATTTGTCTTTCAGGAAATACTTGTTCTCATTAATCTCAAAATATTTAGCCACAGCAATGTACTTACACATACTGCAACTCTCACATTTAAACATCCCATAGTGTGTTTTATATGTCTTGCTTTGTTCTAGTTCTAAAATATTTTTTATATTTCTTGCTCTTCTAAAGGTGACATTAGGTCTTACCCCTAGACAATCTTTTAGAGAAACATCTTCTAATAAAAATGACCAATTTTTAATAATGATAGACTTAATATTGAATGCATCTCTAGAAAATGTAGTAATGAAATTGGTGCCTATATAATCCATACTACACCTATCTATAGTAGAATGCATATATTGAACAGGCATTGAACTGGAAATGTTCAAAAAATTTTCATCCAAATCATTATTCATCTCATTATCACCCATATTGATTGTAAAGTTCAAAATAGGTTGGAAAACCCCATATTTTCTCTTAGATGAAACTTCTCTAGTTATTTCATTAATTAACAAAGGTGGATATCCCTTACTTGAGAACATTTTAAATAAAATGTCACATTCATCTAGAAAGTCGTTCTCCAAAGTAGACATTCTAGCTGCCCTGACTAACTGGCCTTTCACTACACCTCGTTTTTGGTGAGGGGGATGGCAGCTAGAAAAATGGAGAAACGAATTAGAATAAGTAGATTTTCTAAATATTCTAGATGTGAAAGTTCCTAAATCATAATTCTTACTTGGCAAAACATTTAAATATGTGATTGTATTTTCTTGAAAATCAAATGTGAATTCAAGAAAATTAGTAGAATTATTCATCTCCATAATAAGGGCGTCCACACTCAATTTATCCCCATTCCACAAAATGAAAATATCATCAAGGTAGCGTGTATACCATACTGCCTTGTCCATAAAGAAGGGTGATTTGAATAAAAAATTCCTTTCCCAGGCAGCCATAACGGCATTAGCAAAGGTTCCACCGCATGGGGAACCCATTGCTATGCCTGTTTTCTGTATGAAATATTTATGATCAAAAGTGAAAAAATTATTCGTTAAAACTAATTCCAACAGGTAAATCAAAACATCCACTTCATTACCTGGCATTCCTCTCTCAAGTAGAAAATTCATTTTGTGGAATGGGGATAAATTGAGTGTGGACGCCCTTATTATGGAGATGAATAATTCTACTAATTTTCTTGAATTCACATTTGATTTTCAAGAAAATACAATCACATATTTAGATGATGTTCTTTATCTCACATTGCTGCAGTCCTTACACTTGGGTAGTCCGCTGTCCTCGGTCGGCCCGAATATCAAAGTATAAGGCTGACGTCGGTCAAGGCGCATTTGACTGACATCAGGACGTCAGGGTACAAATGCGCATGACCGATGTCATATCCTCAGTCTTTTTTGCCGCATGGTCCGATGCAGAAGCAGCATTGCAAGTGCCGGTTGGCGTTCTGAGATTTTTCGATTTCAAGTTTCAGACCGAGTTCAAAGTTGGCTAAGTACCGCTGGGGAATATTTTAGTTTTTCTTGCCTCAGTGATTTACCGGATGTCAGAAAGTCAATAATTGCATTTCTTGTGGGAAACAGATACCGCATAGAGATTATCATACTTTGTGTATTCCTTGCTTAGGGCCTGAGCACGACGTTGTTGGCTGTCGCTCTTGTGCTAGATTTAATAAACGCACTATAAAGAGAAGGTTGGATTGTGCAAGGTTAGTCTTTGGGAAGCGGTGCAATTATAAAATGCCGTCGGATGCTCCGACGCCGCTTCAAGAAGCGCAAGGACAAAGCAGTTAAGTTTAGGCTAGAAGAACCGCCTGTACCGGACGCCGGTTCTTTAGAGGTGTCGGTGGAGCCGGTGGCTCCACCGGAGGTTTCTTTGTGTTCCCAGGGTGAGACTTTATTATTGCAAGATGTGGCCTCTCAGGAGGCAAGTCAGGCTGAGGGGCTTCTCAGGTTACTATACTCCCTCCCTTCCTAGGGTGGCTAGGCCCTCTCCTGTTTCAAAGGCTTCTCCCAGGGCAGGCCAGGTGTAGCTTCAGTTGGTGTTTCCTAGCTCTTCAGGAACTGTGCCCAAGAAGCATATGCTTAAAATGGCAGAAGATTTGATTACTTTGATTAGGGGTTCTATGCCCTCCTGATAAGAGACCTAGGATGGAGCCTGAGCTGGGGGTTTTGAGCAGGCTTCAGATGTTTCAGAGTCTTGGCTGAAGACTTGCAGGAGTACTCTCCTTATTCTGATTCTGATGTGGATGATTCTACTCCTTCTGCTTCTCCTCCTGAGGATTTTTCTTTTCAGAAACTCTTCATTCCATGAGGAGCATTTTAAGTGGGAAGGTCAGGACTTCTCTGATTCCAGGAAAAGGCTTAGGGAATTTTGTTTTACCCCAGCATAGGCCTTTGGCTATACCTCCTGTTTTGGATGTAGTGGAAGATGTTTTTCAGAGGCTTCTCTTAATCCTGATTCTTTGCCTCCTGCTCCTGTTAAGCCGGATAGGTATTACAGGGTGCCTGAAGCTCATAAGTATCTTTTTAAGAGTCCTAGGGCAGACCCAGAAACTGTGAGCCAGGGGCCTAAAGGTGTTAAGGCTTCTGTTGTAAAGAATCCGGTTCCTGCAGACAAAGAGGCTAGGGCCTTGGATAGATGGGGAAAGAAAGTTTATACTTCTTCCACTCTTGCTATGAGGGCTTTGAATTGCCAGTTTCACATGTTGAAATACCAAAACTATCTCCTTTCACAATTGAAGTCTAAGGTTGATGCTCTGGCAGTAGGTATTGATTGTAAAGAGTTGCAAGATTTAGTACATGTTTCTGAACAGGTGGGTAAGCATTCTTTGCAATGTGGTTTTGATGCTGTACAGGCCTCGTCTAGGGTGGCTGCCACTGGGTCAGTTCTTCGCAGGCACGCCTGGCTAAGGGATCAAAATTTGTCTGAACATGTTAAAACAAGGATTTTAGATGCTCCTTTACAATCTGACGTGTTGTTTGGTCCTCCTGTTGAGGCAGTTTTAAAGAAAATGGAAGACAAGGCTAAGTCTATGCAGACTGTTAAAGATATTTTGCAGGTCCAACCTCCAAAGTTTAGTAGAAATTGGCCTACTAAGGGGTGGACGTATCCTCCTTATGATTCCCAGTCTAGGGGTAGATCTAGACGTGGTAGGGGCAGGGCTCAGGGCTCTTTCAGGCCTAGAACAGGGAGTTCTCCTGCACAGTCTTCGGGTGAGGGCAGGGGTCAGTCCTTTCGTAAACAGACCCAATGACCTACCTTTTCAGCTGCCAGGGCCTTCTCGTCTGGCAGCACCTTTGGGAGGAAGGTTGGCACTTTTCAAAGAAAATTGGAGTTTAATTACCCAAGACAGATAGGTATTGGATATCATACACCACGGTTACAGGTTTTATTTCCATACCTTGCCTCCTTTCAAAGGCATGCCAGACGCTCCTCCTCAACAAAGAATAGAGGCTCACAAGCAAGTTTCTCTGTTACTCCAAATAGGGGCCATACAGCCGGTCCCTATGCCAGAAGTGGGCCTAGGATTTTATTCTCGCCTGTTCCTAGTACCAAAGAAGGGGAACACGTGGAGACCAATTTTGGATTTATCTACCCTCAACACTTATCTGGACATTCCCAAGTTCAAAATGTTGACGTTACAGCAGCTTTTACCTCTGCTGGGCAAAGATCATTGGATGGTAACTTTGGATCTCAAGGAGGCTTACCTTCATGTTCCTATCAGACTAAGTTGCAGGAAGCATCTGCTGAGCTGGGACTTCTCACTATCAGTTCTCTGCATTGCCCTTTGGCTTATCTACTGCCCAGAGTGTTCACGAAAGTTCTGGCTCCAGTGATAGCTTTCTTCAGGCTAAAAAGAATACAGATCTATCCTTATTTGGACGACTGCCTGATTCTGGCTCAAGGAAGGGAAGAGCTTCTTCATCATTTGGAATATGTGATAGCAGTGCTAAGATGCCTGGGGTATTCTGTGAACGAAATAAAGTCCAGTCTAGTACCCTCTCAGGACATGTGCTTTCTGGGTGTGAGACTGAATACAGCATCCCAGATGGCCTTTTAACCCCGGACAAACAAAAGAGTCTATCCCTTTACTTCCATCAGCTATCTCATCAGTCCGGGCTGACTGCAAGGACAGTTCTTCAAGCCTTAGGGTTCATGGCATCTTGTATTCTGGTGCTTCCCAATGCCAAACTGCATATGAGGAAGCTGCAATGGTATCTCAAAATGTATGGACACAGCACTGCCAGGATCTAGACACTGTCATTCAAATAATACCTTGCATTCAAAAGGAATTTTTGTGGTGGGCTCAGGAATGTCACCTAAACAAGGGACTCTCTGTGACCCGCCAGAGGCGAGTCAGATTTTAACGACAGATGCCTCAGACAAAGCTTGGGGAGCTCATCTAAATGGAAAGTGGATACAAGACAAGTGGCCTGCCAGACTACAACATCTACATATCAACCTGAAGGAGATGTTAGCAGTCCAGTTTGCATTAATAGCTTTCAAGGATTTACTTCTTCCAGGGCAGGTGTTGATTCTAACAGACAACACAACTGTCATGTGGTACATCAACAAGCAAGGGGGAACGCATTCTTATCCTCTATGCAGGCAAGCAATGATTTTGTGGGAGACTGCTCTCAGTTTACAGCTCAATCTTCAGGCAAGGTTTCTGCCAGGAGCACAGAACTCCTTAGCAGATGTGTTGAGCAGACGAATTATGGATCCCCACGAGTGGAAATTGGATCCTCATGTATTTCAGAAATTGACAAGTGTCATGGGGAACTCCAGACATAGATCTGTTTGCTTCGCCACTAAACCATCAGCTGCCAAAGTTTTGCACAAAAAGGTTTCATCCCACAGCTTGGAAAGTGGATGCTCTTTCTTTCAATTGGAGCAATCTTCATGTGTATGCCTTTCCTCCTCTGCCTCTCCTCCCAAAGGTACTTCTAAAGGTCAGACAGGACAAGCCAAGGATGATTTTAGTAGCTCCAGATTGGCCTCGACAGCACTGGTACCCATTACTGAGAAGTCTGGTACGGGAGCCTCCATGGCCTTTGCCTTCGATTCCACACCTGTTGTCACAGGAGGACAGCCAGTTGCTGAATGTCAAACTTCACTCTCTTCACCTAACGCCTGGCATATTCTGTTTTGAACCATAGAGGGTCTCAACTTCCACAACAAGTTTTGAATGTGATTTTGGAAGCTAGAAGGCCTAGTACAAGGAAAGTGTACGCAGATAAATGGAAGAGATTTTTATTTTGGAGTGCAGCAAAAGATTTTGATGTTTCTGAGCCTAATTTGAGTGTGGCTCTTCAATATCTTACTGAGTTACTGGACAAAGGTTTGTCTTTCTCTTCTATTAAGGTTCATGCTGCAGCAATTTCGCTCACTATGATTGTGTCCCACCATTGTTTTCTCATCCTTTGTTCAAGCAATTTCTTAGAGGGGCAAAGAATATAAGACCCCACGAAGAGCTCCTACTCCTGCTTGGGATCTCAATTTTGTGTTGGAGAAACTCACTCTACAACCTTTTGAGCCTGCAGCTACTTCTGAGTTGAAATATTTATCATGGAAGACTGCTTTTTGTTGGCAATTACCTCTGCAAGAAGGGTTTCTGAATTGCAGGCCCTTATGGCGGTTGAGCCTTTCTTGATTTTCCATAAGGATAGGGTATCATTACGTACTAATCCTTCCTTTATGCCTAAGGTGGTTTCTCGTGTGGCTTTAAACCAAACTATTCATTTGCCTACTTTTTATGCAAATCCCCAAAATAAAGGGGAAAAGATTTTGCACACTTTAGATGTACACAGGCAGTTGCGTTATTATTTGGACAGAACTAAAGGGTTCAGGCAGTCTCAGCAGTTGTTTGTTTCTTTTGCTTTGAGTTCTCAGGGCAAGCCGGTGTCAAAACAAACTATTTCTAAGTGGATTGGGTTTTGCATTGCTTTCTGTTATTCCCATCATGGCAAGGAGATTCCAGCTGGGATTAGGCCTCATTCCACTAGGGCTACTGCCACATCAACAGCGTTTTTGAGGGGTGGCAACCAAGGATATTTTGGAGGCAGCTACTTGGAGTTCAGTGCATACTTTCTCTAGGCATTATCACCTGCCACTTTACTCTAAATCCAGGGGTGGTTTTGCCACTGCTGTTTTGCAGGGCATTTTGGCAGCTCCTGCTTCCTTATAGTTAGCCATCCTCCCTTACCTCTGCTTTGGGATTCTACCCAAGTGTAAGGACTGCAGCAATGTGAGATGAAGAACATAGTACAGTTTTGTACCTACCATAAATGTAGATGTTCAAGATCCACATTGCTGCAGTCCAATTTACCCTCCCTCCTTCCCTCTGCAGTTAGAGGTGGTTGTGTGGGTTGGGTTGTACATATTGTGTATATTGTATATATTGTACATATAGTTAGTGCAAGGGTGGTTGGTTGGTTGTTTGCTGTCTTTTGGTTTTGACCTTTATTTTTAGGGTCTTCTGACATCTGGGGCAAGAAAAGACTGAGGATATGACGTCGGTCATGCGCATTTGTACCCTGACGTCCTGATGTCAGTCAAATGCGCCTTGACCGACGTCAGCCTTATACTTTGATATTCGGGCCGACCGAGGACAGCGGACTACCCAAGTGTAAGGACTGCAGCAATGTGGATCTTCGAACATCTACATTTATGGTAGGTACAAAACTGTACTTTTTGCTAAGTAAGAATTATGATTTAGGAACTTTCACATCTAGAATATTTAGAAAATCTACTTATTCTAATTCGTTTCTCCATTTTTCTAGCTGCCATCCCCCTCACCAAAAACGAGGTGTAGTGAAAGGCCAGTTAGTCAGGGCAGCTAGAATGTCTACTTTGGAGAACGACTTTCTAGATGAATGTGACATTTTATTTAAAATGTTCTCAAGTAAGGGATATCCACCTTTGTTAATTAATGAAATAACTAGAGAAGTTTCATCTAAGATAAAATATGGGGTTTTCCAACCTATTTTGAACTTTACAATCAATATGGGTGATAATGAGATGAATAATGATTTGGATGAAAATTTTTTGAACATTTCCAGTTCAATGCCTGTTCAATATATGCATTCTACTATAGATAGGTGTAGTATGGATTATATAGGCACCAATTTCATTACTACATTTTCTAGAGATGCATTTAATATTAAGTCTATCATTATTAAAAATTGGTCATTTTTATTAGAAGATGTTTCCCTAAAAGATTGTCTAGGGGTAAGACCTAATGTCACCTTTAGAAGAGCAAGAAATATAAAAAATATTTTAGAACTAGAACAAAGCAAGACATATAAAACACACTATGGGATGTTTAAATGTGAGAGTTGCAGTATGTGTAAGTACATTGCTGTGGCTAAATATTTTGAGATTAATGAGAACAAGTATTTCCTGAAAGACAAATACAATTGCAATAGTAAAAGTGTTGTTTATTTGGCTTTATGTAATCAATGCCCCTCCTATTATATCGGTAAAACCGATAGAGCAATAAAAACCAGAATTTATGAACATGTACATGCCATTGCAAAATCTAATCAAACAAATGCTTTAGCTAGACATGTTCTAGCATTTCCCAAGCATGATTTTAGATTTTTAGTGGTGGAAAGGATTCATGATAGGTGGAGGGGGGGGACCTACCTCTTTACTTCTGGAAGAGAGGGAATTATTATGGCAATTAAAATTGAATGCTTCTGTTTTTCCTGGATTAAACGATACCATTTCAATCATGAGCCTACTGAAACTAAAGGCTTTATTTAGATAGGATTATTGCCATTTATTATTGAAATATTTATTTTTATAAAAAATGTTGAATTTTATATGTATTATATATATATATATATATATATATATATATATATATATACATTTTTAAATTTAACAGGATGTGATGTCATTTACTTTTTTGTATTTAAATGACAATTTCCCTTTGTATTCATCTGATGAAGTTTATCAATTGAGTATAAACGAAAGCGCTAATTCTATTCTTGTGATTGTGTTGTGGTGTTTTTTTACATTTTCGTTTTGTTTGGACATTATACTTGAAACTAGTAAGATCATGCCTCCTGAACCTGATGGATTTCTTTGAGACAGTTACTCAGGCTATATAGATACTGGAAAGGAGGTACACACGGCTTACCTTGACCTTGCTAAAGCATTTGACACCATTCCCCATTCAGGTATTATTAAGCTCACCAGCCTGGGCATAAGCCCTTACGTCACAAGATGGATCGCAACTGGCTTTCAGACAGATCCCATAAAGTAAGAGTAGCGAGATCTATGTCCGAATCCAGACCAGTAACTACTGGTGTGCCTCAGGGCTCTGTCCTGGGGCCCCTCCTGTTTGGCATATACTTCTGAAAAGTACAGGCAAGCACGGAGGGGCTGTGGCTGACTAAGTTTGCGGACGACTGCAAACTGGGTGCTATAATAGTCTCTGGCCGACATGGAGATCCTCCAGAAGGGCCTAAATGAGACTGATGCATGGTGTCAAAGCCATGGTCACAAGCTAAATGCAAAAAAATGCGTAGTAATCCCCTTTGGAAAAAACAGAATACCCGCAAACTACAACATAGGTAATCCCCTGAAATCTGAAGAAATAAGGGATCTAGGGACCCAAGTAGTCGGCTTTCCTTTGATAACCATGTTGCCAAAGTGGTTAGAAAATCCTTCTGTGTGACCCATCTGATCACGAAAGGGTTTGCCTCAAGATCTAAGGATGTAATGGTGCTCCTCTACTCTTCCCTCATCAGACCCATTATTGAGTACAATGCACCAATTGGAATGTACCTGGCTATTCATCTCCAGCAGCTGGAGAGACCACAGAGGTACCTAACCAAGAGGATTACTGGCCTCAAAACTGTTGCCCTATGCAGCACGATTGAAAAAGCTAAGACTGTTTTCTGTTGCATACTGCTTTCTCAGAGGCGATCTGTCTACAGAGCCATGTCCAACCCAGAATTGTTGTACATGCTCCATCTTAGCAAAACCAAATCTACTCGAGCTACACGCTCTAGAGGTATAAACCTCAACACAACAATGAATAGACCATGCTGGAGGGATAGATTCCCTTCGCAGAGACTTCCCTTACTATGGAACAGGGTCCCGATCTACATAAGACAGAGCCCCTCATTATCACTCTTCAAGTGGAACCTTGAGTGGATGGGTAACAAAGTTCACACCGGGGATCACACCAACAAGCACTACTAGATATGGGCCAAGGGTACTAGCTGCTAGTACAAGGGTCTAGGGAACTACTAAAGGGGCGGTGAATACCGCACAACCTGGCTGGGCTAATATATGCCTTCGAGCAGATAGCCCAGTACCAACCTATGAACCTATAAGTCCTAAAAGTGCTGTGTGACATCCCCACTCTGGACCAGTAATCAAGGAGCCTGACTCCTCACCACTGACACTGGAGAGGGACACTCGCTTTGTATACAAATGGATACACTTAGTATTTCCAGATGCTGACCTCTCTACTTCATGCACGGTTTCCCCTTAAGAGCACATAGGGAACACAGCCTAAGGTCTGGGTTTCTTTCTCTCTCTCCATGTCCCCATTAAGGCTTCCCACTGGCATAGCTGTAGGGTGAGGTCCTCCTCTGAGTGTCCAATCAAAGTCCTCATTCTGTGAAACTGGTGCTTCATGTCCCTTTTCCAAGTAGCACACTCTCACATTTTCACACATACACCCCTGGGAAAGTCTGGCACAGGTTTACAAACCATCAGCTTTGCACAGACTAATGTAGATTCACTGCCACCAGTCAGTTACTGTAAGGCTCTTGAAAGGGTATCCAAGTATACTAAGTGAATTTAATGTTAATGTTAATGGTAATGTTGACCAAACAGCCAGGTTTTCAGGAGTGGCCACAGTTATTTCCAAATATATGGAAATACTCTCAAGCTTATTTTCTAAAAGGACTGGCCACAATGAAAAGTTTAAATATATTTACTAATAAATAAAACAAGAAAATGCTAAATATTTATTTACAGTAAACCAGAGTTTCAATCACAGAAAATATTAAAGTAACACACAGATTCACACAGTTACAGGAAAACTGTACTTAACTAATCTCACTATATTTTCCTAACTAATCTAAATAATACTATTCCCTGGTCTACTCACTAGAGCAAGGCAAGATGAAGTAAGTGAGAGATCCTTCTATGTCTGGTCTCCAAAATAGAGTGCCCAGTTGACTGAGACTTCTCAGTATAATATCTAAATGTTATTTCTGGGATAGCTTACAGAATGACATCACATCTGATCATCTGACTCTGTTTCCCATACTGTCACCAACACTAGAGGCTGCCAGGATTTTGGCACCTATGTGTTACCATACACAGATCTTCTGCAGCTCCTGGAAGCCATACAACAATTTTAACACTTCTACTCCTCCTACCTAGCTACAAAGCCAGGCTTCTCCGGCATTTTGTCTCTGGCTGCACACAGAACTGTAAGATTCAATCTTTATGGCCCAAGTTAATTTCAGCTATTTTCCAAAAGTAGCTGGGACTGAGCTTAACCTCTTCTCTTCCAGTTTCTTCTGCTGCAGTATATACATTTAAACAATTACAACAATTACAATAATGCGTGTAAATTTCTTTTCAGCAGGGCACACTGTTGATGCATTTTTAACAGGCAACTTTGCAAATACATTTTCAACACAAGCATCTGTACAAATTAATTTGATATTTAAGTAACATACAATTCTTTACAAAATTCCAGCTAGCTGTGCTGGCGTATGTTATACATCCACTGCCCTACTTCTGCTGGCATAGTTGGCAGTAGCTCCTATCATCGCATGCTAAAATTGTAAATTTTATGTCTGTGGATCCTGACAATATCCCTGGATGTATTTTAAACAACATGAAGCATGAAGCAAGATTTAGCCACAGCCCTAACAATACTGTTCAGTCTCTGCCTCCATGCAGTTTTAGTACCAAATGAATGGTGAACAGCTACAGTCATTCCCCTGCATAAGGACGACATTCCACAGACCCATAAGTCTGACCAGCTTCGTATGCAAAGCCATCGATAGACTTATGGAACTAATAAAGACACAGAGGACCTCCAAATACTCATACTGTTTGTTTCTTGTCAAGGGTAAGTGATGCTTACTCAACCTGGTGAATTTTATTTGAAAATGTCACCAAAGCAATGGATGAAGGTAAAATGGTACACACTGCATACCTCAACCTGGCCAAAGCTTTTGACACAATTCCCCAATCAGTCATAGTAGAAAAGCTAAATAAATTGGAAGTAAAACACCGTCACCCACTGGACTTACAACTGGCTCGCAGGTAGGACACAGATAAAACAGGTGAAGTTACCTCCACAGAGACCAGTCACCAGTGGAGTCCTCCAAGGTTCTATGCTGGGATCTCTCCGGTTTATCTTTTCTGATGTAAAAGCCAATACCAAAGGGCTCTGGCTGACTAAGATAGCAGATGTCTGCATACTAGGAGCAGTCATTGATTCTCCAAATGATTTAGCCATCTTGTGGAAAGGTTTGTGGTGTCAGTCATGTTATAACCCCAGATAACAAAAATGCATTATTGTGACCTTTGGAAAGGCTTATGTCATGGGGAACTATCAGATTTGACAGTTTGACCCGGTTCAGATTTTGGGAACTTGTGTAACAGCAATGTTACATTTGACCAACATGTGGCTGTTGTAAGGGAGTCCTTCTGTGTGGCACAGCTTATAAACAAAGGACTTGTGTCTAGGTCTACGGATGTCATTGCCTCCTTTTTAGTCAGCCCTCATTAGGCTAGTCATCAAGTATAACGCTCCCTTTGGTGTAGATATCTGTACAGACAAGTGCAACAATTGGAACGCCCACAGATACCGTAGTAAAAAGATAAGGCCAAAACATGTCCTCTGTGGACATACTCAAAGCCCTGTCCCTTTACTCAGTATCTAGCATGCAAGGCATTCTCCAACCCATTACTGATGAATTCAGTAATGATGGATGCACTTCACTAAGTCAGATGACAACAGAAATACTCTGTCTAGAGATCTAAACCTCTTCTGTACATGAGCAGAAAGGTTTGGAGGTGCAGGTGTATTTAGTAGAGGGTACTGCTGCTGTGGAACAGACTCCCCATCCACATAAAACAGTTCATCCCTCTCCATTTTCAAGCTCAACTTCCTTATATGAGTGAGAAATAGAAAATGTTACCCCAAGACTGCCCCTGTACTAATAATGGGCAGGACAGCTGCTAAATGCTTCTTCCCCATGCATAGGTCCCCTCAAATTGTCTATGGTATGATCTCATTTATTCTCATTAGGGGTGTAATATATAATTATTGACCATAGTATGGGTAAGGCCAATCTATAACCAAATGGGATAGGTTATTTTGAGCAGAAAAAGGGAAACTGTATAGGCTGAAATTAACTGAGTGCAGCTAGCCTAGTACTTGTCTATGAACCAGCTTCAGCTCTTGTGCAGATACTGTCCAAGAGGGTTGTGCCCTTTCTGGTTGGACATGTCACCTTTGGCTGTAAAGACATTGCATAAATATGATTCGGTGATGTAGTTCAGATTGTTGTCATATACTTCAGTGATCACTTAACAGTAAGTGTGCAGCTGTCCCTAGCTTTCATACATAGCTTGGCCCCTTGAGAAAAGCCATTTTCTGGCTATACTTTCGAAGTCCGTTTGTGAATGCAGTGAAAATTATAGTGGCCTGTTGATGCACTTCATGTTGTTGCTCTGCCACGAACGCTGCTCTGACAGTCTCTCAATGGTTATTCAGCAGTGGTCATATATATGCATTGTACTTTCACACAATGCACATTTCCTCACTCCTACCCAAATAACATCCCTGTGTATACACCTCATATGTTTAATTGTGATGAAAGTGGACATAGTAATGCATTTCCAGTTTTTGTTCATGTGGTTGGTCTTTGCTTTCACAACCAGTTTGCTTCAGAGAAGAAAATATAGCATTCCTCTGACAAGTTGCATTTAGTTATGATATTAAATCCCCTCAACTA
Source organism: Protopterus annectens (assembly GCF_019279795.1). Lineage (NCBI taxonomy): Eukaryota > Metazoa > Chordata > Ceratodontiformes > Protopteridae > Protopterus > Protopterus annectens. Next base: position 291,629,362 of record NC_056739.1, on the reverse strand, counting down.
ACTTACAGGGTCTGTCCCCATACCTCAAAAAGATAGACACTTTTTACATACTGCTCTGCTTTGAGTGTGGTGGAAGTGAAAGAATAATCAAAATGTGGTGTTTCATCTTGTTACTCTCTGGCATAAACCCACACACCCCTAACTCTGAGCTATATCAGTTATTGCTGGTGTCAGTTGTGTTATGAACCCAAATACCAAAATTGCATTCTTGCATCCATTGGATGTCAGTATGTTTGCTTCCCATGGTCTGAGACTGTGCCTACTGCATCGATGGAGAACAAGGAACCTTGGGTGCCTTGTATGCTAGATACGGAGTAAAGGGACAGGACTTTTGAGTATGTCCACAGAGGACGTGTTTTGGTCTTGTATCTGTGGGCATTAAATTGTTGCTCGTGTCTGGACAGATACCTACCAAAGGGAGCGTCATACTTGATGACTAGCCTAATGAGGGCTGACTAAAAGGAGGCAATGACCTCTGTAGATCTAGACACAAGTCCTTTGTTTGCATATGATTGTGTGGCTGCCTTTTGCTTTCAATACTGTCTTTCCAAAAGATAGCTGGTTTCTATGGTCACCTCTAGTTTCTGATCTTGTAAGTGGAAGAAATTATCAGAGTAAGGTTTTTCTGCTTGATGTCATTCACGATTACTCCAACCCTATTTTTTTTTTTTACACGAAATAAAAATCCAGTGAATATGCACTGCCCAGAGCAGTGATCTGTTACTACTACTCACAGATGGACCAAGTGTCATTCATATTTACAAAACAATTTTCAAGAGAAAAGAATTGATCATTGTCTTCTGATAGCTCTAGTCAAATGATTATCAACTGAGTAAGCACTGACATTAATTGTTCATAACCAGTTTCTCAAGTTCGTTCTTTGTGGCATGGCATGGATTGACCTATTACTGTACAAGATGAGAGGAAGGGAGACTGCCAACTAATGGATAGCTTAACATGTCACTTGGCAGGTTAAAAAAATTTAATAGTGCATTATTGAGAATTTTGTTTTGCTTGTGCAGGTTATGCATTAGCTAAATAACCTTGGAGGTGTCTTAAGGATAGGATCTTTTTTATTATAAAATTGGCTTCCTAACTAATGTGAAAGTGTTTGTGTGTAAAAACATGATTATCTTGGGACCCATAATTTTAGCCTTTTCCTGTAGTACTAAAGTCAATATGGATGTATAGTTTAGGGGTCAAAGGTTTGCCTGCATTTTTGAAGCTTTGATGTCTTCACTTGGATCAGTGTTGTATTATTCCAGTGCTCATGGGTTATCATGCCCAAGGTAACCAAACATCCTTATGGCATGCCAAAGCCAAAACCTTCCTGAGGCACCATACGTCAGGCATATGACCTCGGCCTATGGGCAATAGGGGTACATAACAGGATGTAGTATAAGGTCCTCAGACTATTTTGTTGCCAGTCCAAATTCAGGATCTTAAGTCTCATTAATCACATTTGTCATTACTGTCATGATTACACTTATCAGATAAGTGCCTCATTGGGGAACCTTCTTATTCTTTATGGCCTCTTACACACACAATTGTTTTTGTCAGCTAAGAGAGGGAAGTAACTGGGGTAGGTAGGTACTTTAAAATCTAACCCTCTGTTTAGTTTAGGAGCTGAACACTTACAGAAACTGCAATATCTGCCTAGTGTGCATTCCAAAACAAAACTGTAATAGACTTACCTCATTAAATACTTCAAAGCCCAATGTGTGAACTCTCTGAAACCAAGATGCAGGAACCCAAAGCCTTGGATGTCCTACTTGCACGCAAAAGGAAAATCAGAAAATATCGTCTTGAATCTTCAGCTGCCCAGTTGGATTCAGATGTTACTGCTGAGATGCAGTAGGAATCCATGGTATGTCTAACTCCTCCTCAACCCTTGTCACTGTAACCATGCCAGAGGCCAGTATGTTTGCTTCCCATAGTCTGAGACTGAGCCTACTGCTTCGATGGAGAACAAGGATCCTTGGGTGCTTTCAGGAGGCCAAGAAGCTTACCAACATACCTCATGTCCTAGTTGGGGAAAAGGTACATGGCTCTTTAATAGAGGTCTGTCAGAGTTAAAAACCATGTGGGTCTGTTTAGGGGGGGTGTGCCACACCCTAGAAAAAGAAACCAAAGTTTTTCCTTTTCAGATGCTTCTGAAAAAGGAATGGCTTGTGTTTTCGCAAGGCCTGTACAAGGCCTTTTGGTCTCTGAAGCCTCCTTCCATGCCCCCACCCCAGTCTTTCTGAAGAGAACATGAATCTTTCTCAGATTGAGAAAGTATCAGATTTTGCTGAGGACAGATTGTGTATAAATTTAGAAATCTATTTTTTTTTTCTTTTTTTATTTATGTTGACAAAGATAAGGCAAAAGGTACATTGTTTTTCTTGCCTGTCCCTCTCCATATTAGAATCAAAAATAGACTTCTATTATTCAAGAGACACATTCCCTCTAAAACTCATGAATTGAATGAGAATATATTTGAGAGATTTTAGAGCCCTTATTTTGTTTTGTAAAGTTAAGCATAACTAATAAAATGTTTCAAAACGTGAAAATTCTTATCAGTCTTGTCTCCTAAATAAGAGACAATGTGAGCAATTCACTTTTGCTTTCATGTGCGATGAATGCAAGTACTAAAGGAAAGCACAGTGGAATGGGTGGATACTGGCAAGAAGAGTCTTTTCATCAGTTCTACTAAAATGTCTACTGAATTTATGCTGCTGTTGACAGTAGCAGCAAGTGCTGTAACACTCATATTTTACAGACAATTATTATTCACTCTTTCGTATGTGATAAATTTAGAAATTCTGCTCCAGAAGGCCCAACATCTGGCTGGACTTCCTGAGCTTTTGAACACTTCCCCCTCTCACCTGAATGTCAATATGCCAGTGGTATAAGAGGAGTGGCCATCTATTCCATCTTTTTTTTCTTGCAGCCGTTGTGCATATCTGTACATATTGGCCCCCACATTTTTCAAACAAGTGCTTGGTTAGGGAGCCATTATTTAATACTTTTATTAAATTATTACAATGTTTATTGAAGTAGCTTTTAAGACTTTGGCGCACAATAGAGAAAAAAATTAATTTGCATATATTATACATTATATGTTTTAACAGTTATTTATTCCAATCCTGTCTTCCTTTAAACCATACTCCTGAACATGGCTCTGCATGCATTGTTCCCAAAAGTTATTTAGTTCTGTGTAATTTGTTCCTTCCCTTTTCCAAAGATCCAAGCTCCATTTTTTTTCTTTTACAATAATTACTTTGCAATTACAGTTGGTTTAGAACTTTTTTGGTCGGTAGCATTGAAGTAATGCCTTGCTATATATCTAGGCAAGTCAGATCACACCTCAGCTCAAAAGAGTATTCTGTGCACTATTTTAAAATCTGCCAACTCACTTCACTTCCAATAAAAACATTTTTCCCCCATTTACCTCCCTTTCACATCACACTTTCAGGATATGCTAGCTACCTGGAGAAAATTTATCTAAAGTCTGCTTGGGTTATAAAAATGGTCATGTAAACACTTTCAAATAAAAATTCTAAACCACCTTAACTTTGTTTCATACTTGGGAGCTATACAGATGCCCTTTGTAAACTGCATTTCTGGTCTCTGTTCTCAACCTGTTGTAGCTTCCTCTGATTCATGTTATCAAGCAAAATTTTATAAGTACTACTAATCTCTCTTTAGCAGTAGCTTCTTTTCTAGACTGTACTTAAAACTCTACCATCACGGGCCTTTCACTTGGCTGTCCCCTCTCCTTTTCTCTTAAATTCTGTCAGATGTTCATAGTGTTAAACTGCTGCAGTCATTACACTTGGGTTATCCTGCCGTCAGGCGGTTCCCTAGTCGGCCTGAGTTCCAAAGTCTTGGTCCGGCGTCGGTTGCTGTCGCCTCCTCCCTGACGTCACTGTGACACGGGTATACAAGATGCAGCCGATGCCATTTTCTTCAGTCTTTCCTGCTGCGCAGTGCCCGAAGCAGAAACAGTTCGCAAGTGCCGGTCAGCCGACTCCTGAGATTTTCATTCCAAATCCAAAACCGAAGTCTTCTACAAAGCTAAGTGCCCCGTTGGGGAAACTTTTTCTTGCCTCAGACCAATGTCAGTAAAAGTTAACTGTATTTCTTGTGGGAAGCAAATACCTCATAAGGATTTCCACTCCTATTGTATTCCATGCCTAGGCCCAGACCACAACGTCACTGGATGTCGGTTTTGTGCTAGGTTTAACAAGCGCACTATTAAACGTCTGTTTGATTTTGCCCGACATTATTTTGGCAGAAAATTCAATTACACCATGCCATCGGAACTTCCGACCGGATTACATAAAAAGCGCAAAGACAAGGACAGGCATCCGAGGCCCAAAACTGACTAGGCCTCTTCTAGGCCAGTCGCCGGTTCTCCGGTTTTCAGCGAGGTGCCTACACAGCCCCTGACTGCTTCCACAGAACCGCAGACAGTCTCAGACTCCCACGTTTAGCTGGCTTGGCCTTACCTTCTGAGGGAACCGAAGTAGCTGAGCAATCCACAGCCTCAGAGGGTGTCTTCAGACCTACCCTGTTAACCATTAAACCCTTTGCTAAGTCTAAGGCCCCCTTAAAAACAAAGAAACTGATACAGCTTTCTCCAGGACAGGCTTCCATGCCTAAGAAACAAATGCTCAAAAATGGCCGAAGACCTAATCACCCTGATCAGGGGGTCCCATCCTCCTCCTGATAAAAGACCCAGACAGGATGCAGACTATGAATCTTCCGACCAGGTGTCCATTTCAGATTCATCCTCAGACCTAGGATATTCCTTGTCACCTTATGAGGATTCTGATGCTGAGGAATCAATTCCATCAGCCTCTCCGCCTGAGGACTACTCCTTTGGGGAGACCTTACATACCATGAGGGAGCATTTCCATTGGGAGGGCCAGGATTACTCAGAATCCAAGAAAAGGCTCAGTCTTACTTTTATTGCCTCAACACAGACCCCTTGCTATTCCGCCAGTGTTAGATATTGTGGATGATGTGTACACTGAATCCAGCTTAAACCCTGACTCCTTACCACCAGCTCCAGTTAAACCTGATAGATATTAGAGTCCCCGACTCTCACAAATTTCTGTATAAAAGCCCTGTTGCTGACCCTGAAACTATTTCTCAGGGACCCAAAGGGATTAAGGCCTCATCAGCAAAAAACCCAGTTCCCTCTGACAGATTCCAGAACATTAGACAGATGGGGAAAGAAAGTATATACGTCTGCAACTTTAGCAATGAGAGCCTTAAATTTGCCAGTTTCACATGCTAAAATATCAGCAATTTTTGATGTCTCAGTTGAAACGAGATGCTTCCAGATTCAGATCCTCCTAATTTTAAAGAAATGCAGGATTTACTGCATGCAGCTGAACAAGTGGGAAAACATACTTTGCAATGTGGGTTTGATTCCTTAGAGGCCTCCTGTAGGGCAGCAGTTACAGGCTCTGTCATTAGAAGGCATGCTTGGTTAAAAGAACATACATTACCAGATCATGTTAAGGCAAAATTATTGGATGCACCTTTGCAGCGGGATGTGTTTGGAGTTAAGGCAGAGGAGGTATTAAAGAAGATGGAGGATAAGGCAAAATCTATGCAAACTGTGAAGGATTTCTTACAGGTTCAGCCTCCTCGTTTTAGCAGAAATTGGCCAACAAAGAATTGGTCTTTTCTAGTCAGACCTCAGAGGCAGATACAGACATCCAAGAGGTAGAGGTCAAGCACAAGGTCCTTACAGGCCTCGACAATGGGGTACACCAGGCCAGAAAGAAGGGGAAGACGGGCCACAACCTTATAAAAAGCAGCCTCAATGGCTTCCCACTATAGCTGCCAAACAGCTCTGTCTTGGCAGCCCCCTTAGGAGGAAAACTGGCACTTTTCTATCACAATTGGCATTGCATCACCAAAGACAAATGGGTTCTCAACATTGTATCTCAAGGTTATAGGTTCCACTTTCCCACTTTGCCTAGGTTAAAAGGAATGCCAAATCTGCCATCAAATCAATGGGCAGAGGCTCAAAAACAAATTACAGCACTCTACATGAGAGCTATTCAAAAGGTACCACCACAGGAGCAAGGACAAGGATTTTATTCAAGACCCTTTCTGGTTCCCAGAAAGGACAAAGCCTCAAGACCCATTCTGGATCTTTCTTCTCTAAACACTTACCTGGATGTTCCGAAATTCAAAATGTTGACACTACAGCAGCTTCTTCCCATGCTGGGCAAGAATGCTTGGCTCGTGACTTTGGACCTCAAGGAGGCATACCTGCATGTCCCTATCAAACAAAACTGCAGAAGATACCTCATATTTCTAGCTGGTTCAATGCACTATCAATTCTCTGCACTGCCCTTTGGCTTATCTACTGCACCCAGGGTCTTCACAAAGTGCCTGGCACCAGTAATTGCATTTTGCAGGCAAAAAGGAATTCAAATTTATCCATACCTGGACGACTGCCTGATTCAAACAGAGAGCAAGGACTTTCTTCTAAAGCATCTGGTGTTCGTAAAAAAGTTAAGTTGCCTGGGGTACGCAGTAAATGAAAAGAAATCTTAACTAGTGCCCTCACAACAGATAATATTCTTGGCTGCCAGCTTTAACACAATGGCCCAGATGGCTTATCTCACGCCAGACAAGCAAGGACAACTGACTCAATACTTTCAATTGATGGCAACAAAGACCCAACTCCCTGCAAGAAAAATTCTGCAGGCCTTGGGCTACATGGCATCTTGCATACTAATTCCATATGCCAGACTGCATACGAGGAAACTACAATGGTACCTAAAGAGTGTATAGTCTCAACACTGTCAAAGTTTGGAAACAGTTATACCACTACTTCCTTGCCTTCAACAGGAGTTTCAATGGTGGGCTCAAGCTTGTCACCTCAACAAGGGACAGCCTTTTACTCAACCCACAGCCAGGCAAACACTGACAACAGATGCATCGGATTACGCCTGGGGAGCACACATGGCAGGAAAATGTATTCAGGGTGAGTGGCCCACAGAGCAAAAGCATCTTCACATCAAAAAGAGATGCTAGCTGTACAAAATGCACTTATAGCTTTCAAGGACCTGCTGCATCCAGGACAACTACTACTAAAGACAGACAACACCACAGTTGTGGTACATAAGCAAGGGGGCACACACTCCTACCCCCTCTGCAGACAAGCCATGACCTTGTGGAACACAGCTCTAGACTACCAAGTTCATCTGCAAGCACAATTCCTGCCAGGAGAGAAAAACACAGTGGCAGACGACCTAAGCAGAAACATCATGGATCCCCACGAATGGGAATTGAATCCACAAATATTCAGAATGATAACAAAAATGGTGGAGCCCGGACACAGATCTGTTTGCATCCCCAATGAACTGCCAGCTACAGAAATTCTGCACAAGGAGTTACCATCCACAAGCATGGAAAGTTGATGCCCTCTCATTCAGCTGGAAAAACCTGCATGTATACGCTTTCCCTCCTTTACCTCTCCTTCCAAAGATACTCATAAAAGCCAGGCAAGAAGAGCCAAAGATGATCCTGATTGCACCAGACTGGCCACGCCAGCACCTGTACCCAATCTTAAAGAACTTAGCACAAGAACCACCCTGGATTTTTCCTCATATCTCACATTTGCTGACACAGCACAACAATCAGATACTTCACAGCCAGCTAAAGACCTTAAACCTATTTGCATGGAAAATTCCTTAGTCAAGCAAACAATGCCCGTCTCCAAAGCTGTTATGTCATTCTGGAGGCCAGAAGGCCTAGCACCAGGAAAGCCTACTCTGATAAATGGAAGAGATTCTGTGCCTGGAACCAGGCTCACAGCCTTGACCCTCTTGTCCCAAACATTCCTCAGATGCTTAAGTATTTAACTGAGATGCTGGACAAGGGCCTCTCCTTCTCATCCATCACTATCCACGCCTCGGCCATTTCTACTCATTACAACCCGGATCCACCAATTTTTTCTAATCCTTTGCTCAAACAGTACCTCAGAGGGGCTAAAAACATAAGACTGCCCCGTAGAGCACCTACCCCAACTTGGGACCTCAACTTTGTTTTGGAAAAATTAACTTTACCTCCTTTTGAGCCAGCTAACACAGCAGAATTAAAATACATCTCTTGGAAAACTGCTGTGCTACTGGCAATAAAATCAGCACGAAGAGTTTCATAATTACAGGCACTAATGGCAGTGGAACCTTTCCTCATTTTCCACCAGGACAGGGTATCTTTAAGAACTAACCCTACGTTTATGCCAAAGGTAGTATCAAGTGTGGCTCTAAACCAAACTATTCACTTGCCAACTTTCTATCCAAAACCACAGAACAAAGGGGAGAGACTACTACATTATTTGGACATTCACAGGCAGTTGCGCTTCTACTTGGACAAAACCAAAGCTTTCAGAAAATCTTAGCAATTATTGGTAGCATATGCTGCAGGAGCACAGGGAAAAGCCATTTCAAAACAGACTATCTCAAAATGGATAGGACATTGTATACGTTTCTGCTATACTCACCATGGGAAACCTGTACCTGGCAGCATTATATCTCACTCCACCAGGGCAACAGCCATTTCAACTGCCTACCTCAGAGGAGTACCTACCAAGGATATTTTGGAAGCAGCAACATGGAGTTCTGTGCATACCTTCACCAAGAATTACCATTTGCCTTTATACTCCAAATCCAGAGCTGGCTTCATCACTGCTGTGCTGCAGGGCCTTATAGCCACCCCTAATGCCTTATAGAACCAGCCTCCCTACCTCAGCTTTGGGATTCCACCCAAGTATAATGACTGCAGCAGTGTAACACGATGAACCTAGTACAGTTTTGTACCTACCATAAATGTAGATGTTCGAGTGTATACACTGCTGCAGTCCAGGTTACCCTCCCTCCTCCCCCTCTTACTTGCTGGTATGTACCTATGCCTTCTACCCTTTACTACCTATGGGGAGTATTTTCTGGTAACTGAAAGTTGTTTGCTTTTCTTATGTATGTTTTATTAGCAATTTGAATTGCCTACCTATTTGGGGGCACCTGACATCTGGGGCAAGAAAAACTGAAGAAGGCGTCTGCTGCATGTTGTGTACCCCTGTCGCACTGGAGGAGGCGACAGCAACCGACGCCAGACCAAGACTCAGGCCGACTGGGGAACCACCTGACTGCAGGATAGCCCAAGTGTAATGACTGCAGCAGTGTTTACACTCCAACATCTACATTTATGTTAGGTACAAAACTGTACTTTCTTGGTCCATGCTTTGCTTTGCCTTGTCCCATTCTGTTCTCTCTCTAGTTATTTGCTCCCAGTATCCTGGTTCTTTGCCAGTTTTAGCCAGTAAATTCCAGCCCTCTTTTTTGGAATTTGAGATGAGTAGCATGTGTGCTCCTTTAAAAAGGTAATTGAGTGGAGTAGAATGATAAAATGGGACAGGGTAAGTGTACAGTAGAGTTGATATGTTATACATATAGGGAAAAGAGCTATATGGAGAATGGTAACTAGATTAAATAGGAAGGTCTTAAGTATTGGGATGTTTAGAAAGTTTCTTTGGCTATTTTTCCTGTATGCTTTACAAATAAGACAAGTTGATTTTCATCTGAAATTATATCTGATTGTATTACTTGACTTTTGGTATTTTTTTTAATTTTACTTGCATCCTGTTCTTTCTGTTTGTGGTGTGGGCTACCTTACATCACCTAATCCACCTTTAGTTCAAGCACAATGGACTGACCATAGTTTAATTTTGAAAGCGCAGCATGTCTTTGGTAGTGCTGCAATCCTTTAGTATTCTTGGGTAGTGTCAGTATTGACAATTCACACACACACACACACACACACACACACACACACACACACACACACACACACACACTGTTCTGTTCAGTGTTGCTTGCTCTGAGTTTTACAAACTGTCTCCCAAGTCATTGACTGCAAGAATCAAAGGTGGCACTTGCCAATTTTGTTTTTGTGGAGGGCTTTAACTTCCCAGTACTGCTGTAACTATAGTGAGCCAGCTTATGCAAGAAGTACAGTTGACTGCTTGGCAAGTTTGATAAAATTGCAACTAACTTATTGTGTTGAAACTGATGTAGTGTTAAGGGTTTCTCTGTGGTAAGTACTTTTTCAGAACTCTTTCCACGTAAGTGTGCCTCATTTAATACATAGGAGTGACGAGTTTTCTGCAATGGCACTGCCTCTGGGTGTTTGAAAGCAAACCCTGTGCCCCATAATTTGTTTTTCATCATTTACATGACGTAACCTGCTTGTTGTTCCTTGTTTGGACTAATAGAGATATTGTCTTTCTGCAGGGAAACCAAGACTAGGTCGTGAACTGGGACGAGGTCAGTATGGGGTAGTGTACCTCTGTGACATGTGGGGTGGACATTCTCCTTGTGCACTGAAATCTGTTGTTCCTCCCGATGATAAGCACTGGAATGACTTGGCACTTGAATTTCATTATACCAGGTAAAATGTTACAGTAATTATATGCAAAAAACTGTATTTCTTGGGTATGTTGCTGACAGCTTTTCTGCTCCCTTGGGGAGATGAGGGGTTTGTTTTTCCATTGTTTAGGTTTAGGGCGGGACATTGTGTTAAACTGTTAAGCATTGGTATAATTTGCTAAACTAAATGAAACATGAGTGGTTACTATTTTGGGTGTGCCTTCAGAAGTAAAACTTTCTGCATGGTTAGGAAGCAGGAGTGGGCATTGGTAAATTCAACAGATGTCCATCGTGCATACAGCTGCAGTCATTACAGATGGGTTATCCTGCCATCAGGCAGGTCCTCTGTCGGCCGAATTCCAAAGTCTAGGTCCGGCGTCGGTTGTGGTCGCTTCTTCCCTGACGTCCATGCAGCAGGGGTATAAAAGAGGCAGCCGACGCCATTTTCTTCAGTCTTTCTTGCTGCGCGGTGCCCGAAGCAGAAGCAGTTCGCAAGTGCCGGTCGGCCAGCTCCTGAGATTTACGAAAGTATTTCAGCCAAAGTCTTCTTGAAAGCCAAGTACCCCATTGGGGAAACTTTTCTTGCCTCAGACCAATGTCAGACAAAGTTAATAATTGCATTTCATGTGGGAAGCAAATACCGCATAAGGATTTCCATTCTTTCTGTATACCTTGCTTAGGCCCAGACCACGACGTCTCGGCCAGCCGTTTTTGTGCTAGATTCAACAAGCGCACTATTAAGCACCGGGCAGAGTTTGCCCTTCACTATTTTGGCAAAAAATTTAATTATATTATGTCGGATACTCCGACTCCAGTTTTGAGCAAAAGACGCAAAGATAAGGACCGACATATGAGGTCCGCACCGACTACTGAGACCACACTAAGGCCGACTACCAGTTCTCCGGTGCTCAGCGAGGCGCCTATGCAGCCCCTGAGTACCGATGACACTACATTACCGGTGTCTTCAGTACCCGAGGTCGCAGGCTCCTCGGTCCCCATTCCTACTGCAGATACCGACGCCACTCTTGGCGGGGAAACTCAGAATTTAGACAGGCCTGCCATTTCTCAAGGTGTCTTCAGGCCTTCCTCCTTTTCTATTAAAGCTTTCACTTAATCTAAAGCAGCCATGAAAACCAAACAGGGTCCTCAGACCCCCTCTCAAGGCCCCATGCCTAAAAAGCAGATGCTTAAAGTGGCTGAGGATTTGATTACTCTTATCAGGGGTTTTCAACCCCCCTCTAACAAAAGGCCCAGATTAGAGGAAGACTACCCTTCCTCAGATCAAGCTTCTATTACCTCAGAACATTGAGGACCAGGATTATGCCTATTCTCCTTTCGAAGAATCTGATGCAGAGGAGTCTATTCCCTCGGTCTCCCCGCCCTGAGGACTACTCTTTTGGGGAAACCCTGCATACATTGAGGGAACACTTTCCTTGAGCCTTTTCTTGGAATCCAAGTAATCCTGGCCTTCCCAGTGAATTTCTTCTGCTCCCCCAGCATAGGCCCCTGGCTATCCCTCCTGTTTTAGACATATTGGATGATGTGTACACAGAAGCCAGCCTTAATCCAGATTCTTTGCCTCCAGCTCCTGTTAAACCAGACAGGTATTACCGGGTTCCTGATTTTCACCAGTTCCTATATAAAAGCCATACTGCTGACCCAGAAACTATTTCACAGGGTCCCAAGGGAATTAAGGCCTCTACTGCTAAAAACCCATTACCTTCAGAGAGAGATTCCAGAGCTTTAGAAAGGTGGGGGAAAAAGGTGTACACCTCTGCCACTTTACCATGAGGGCATTAAACTGTCAGTTCCATATGTTAAAGTATCAACAGTTTTTGTTATCTCAGTTGAAAAGCAAAATGACACAACCAGATTTAAGAGTTGCAGGATTTGTTGCATGGTGCAGAGCAAGTGGGTAAGCATACCTTGCAGTGTGGTTTTGATGCTTTAGAGGCCACATGTAGCGCTGCTGTTACGGGGTCTGTTATATGTAGGCATGCTTGGCTCAAAGAGCAAACCTTACCAGATCATGTCAAAGCTAAATTATTAGATGCACCTCTTCAAAAAGATGTATTGTTTGGTGTTAAAGCTGAGGAGGTACTAAAGAAAATGGAGGAAAAAGCGAAATCAATGCAAACAGTGAAAGATTTCCTGCAGGTACAACCTCCACGTTTCAGCAGAAACGGGCCTTCAAAAAATTGGTCCTTTCCAGCCATGGACAGACCTCAAAGGGCCAGATACAGATGCCCAAGGGGTAGAGGGCAACTTCAAGAATCTTTCAGAGCCAGACAGTGGCAAGCACCAACCCCAAGAGGTGGAGAAGATAGATCAGTCATTTAGAAAACAGACACAATGACTTACCCCTACATCTGCCAAGCAAAGCTTTAATGGCAGCACCTTTGGGCGGAAAACTGGCATTATTCTCGAAAAATTGGCATATTGTTACAAAAGACAAATGGATTCTGGACATGATAGACAAGAGGCTACAAGTTCCACTTTCACACCCTTCCAAAAATGAGAGGCATGCCGAACCTGCCACAAAATCAAAGGGCAGAGGCACAAAACCAAATTTCAGCTCTCATGGACATGAAAGCGATTCAAGAGGTACCTGCAAAAGAACAAGGTCAAGGGTTTTATTCCAGACTATTCCTGGTACCAAGGAAAGACAAAGATTGGAGACCTATCTTAGACCTATCCATCTTAAACACATCTACAGGTGCCAAAATTCAAGATGCTCACATTACAGCAGCTTCTTCCCATGTTGGGCAAGGAGTCTTGGCTGGTAACATTGGACCTCAAGGAAGGCATACCTGCATGTCCCTATCAGACAATATTGCAGAAGATACCTCAGATATCTTGCAGGTTCAACCCATTACCAATTCTCTGCATTGCCCTTTGGCTTATCTACTGCGCCCAGAGTGTTTACGAAATGCTTGTCATCAGTAATCGCCTTCTGCAGACTACAAGGAATACAAATCTACCCATATCTGGACTGCCTGATCCAAGCGGACAGCAAGGACATACTACTGCAGCACCTGGCGTTTTTAATAAAACTGTTGAACTTCCTGGGATACACAGTCAACAAAAAGAAATCAAAACTAATACCCTCTCAACAAATTTTCCTGGGTGCCAGCTTGAATACAACCACCCAGATGGCCTACCTCACGCCAGACAAACAAGGGCAACTGTCTCAGTACTTCAGCAAAATGGCAACTTTCACCAGGCTGACTGCAAGGAAAGTCCTGCAGACTCTGGGATTCATGGCATCTTGCGTCCTACTAATCCCATGTGCAAAGCTGCATATGAGGAAACTTCAATGGTACCTAAAAAACTTATGGTCTCAACACAGCCACAGCTTGGAAACAATTATACCACTCATTCCATGCCTTCAAAAGGAATTTTTGTGGTGGGCTCAAGCTTGCCCAATAAACACAGGTCTCCCTTTCTGTGTACCTCAAGCAACTCAAATCATCACAACAGACACCTCGGACTATGCCTGGGGACCACATATGACAGATCAATGCATTCAGGGAAAATGGTCCCAAAAAGAGAAGCCACCTACACATCAACCAAAAGGAAATGTTAGCCATGCAAAATGCTATTATGACCTTCAAAGACCTACTGCATCCAGGCCAGCTATTGATAAGGACAACAACACCACAGTGATGTGGTACATAAACAAACAGGGGGGAACTCATTCATACCCCCTGTGCAGGCAAGCCATGACCCTATGGAACACAGCACTGGAATTGCAAATTCAACTACAGGCACAATTCCTGCCAGGGAAGGAAAACACACTGGCAGACAACCTAAGCAGAAATATGACACATCCACACGAATGGAACTTGCATCCTCAAGTTTTCACAAAGATAACTCGGGCATGGGGACAGCCAGACATAGATATCTTCGCTACCCACAGAAATTACCAGTTGAAAAAATTTTGTTCAAGGACCTATCATCCACAGGCCTGGAAAGTGGACGCACTTTCTTTCAGTTGGACAACATTGACAGTCTATGACTTCCCGCCTCTTCCTCTGCTGCCCAAAGTTCTATTAAAAGCCAGAGCAGAGAGGCCGAAAATGATTCTCATTGCTCCAGACTGGCCAAGACAACACTGGTGTCCGCTCCTGAAGAGCCTGACACACTCCCCACCATGGATCCTACCTCTAGTCCCTCTTCTGTTGTCCCAGCACAACTACAAAACCCTTCACAGCCAGCTCAAAACCCTAAATCTAGCTGCATGGAGAATTCCTTCATTTCCCAACACTCCCCTCTCCAAGGAGGTGCAGGATGTCATCTTTGAGGCCAGAAGACCTTCTACTAGAAAAGCCTACCCCGCCAAATGGAAACGATTTTGTGCCTGGAATCAAGAAAAGGGCCAGAATCCTTGGGTAATAAATATACCTCAAATTTTACAGTACCTAGCTGAGATGTTAAACAGTGGACTTTCCTTCTCCATCAAGATCCACGCTTCAGCCATTTCTGCACAATACAACACAGATCCTACTTTATTCTCTCATCCTCTCTTAAGGCAGTTCCTCAGAGGGGCAAAGAATATAAAACCCCCAAGGAAACCCCCAGTCCCTGCTTGGGACCTCAACTTTGTATTGGAAAAGCTGACCCTTCCTCCCTTCGAGCCAGCTTCTTCAACAGAACTGCAATACTTGTCATGGAAAACAGCCTTTCTTCTGGCTATCACCTCAGCATGCAGGGTTTCTGAGCTACAGGCCCTCATGGCTGTGCAACCATTAATCATTTTCCATCAGGACAGAGTTTCCTTACGAACCGACCCTACCTTTATGCCAAAGGTAGTATCCAGTGTAGCTTTGAATCAGACTATCCACTTACCTACCTTTTATCCTAATCCACAAAACAAAGGGGAAAGACTACTACATTCCTTGGACATTCACAGACAACTTTGTTACTATTTGGACAGGACAAAGCCATTCAGGAAATCCAAGCAACTCTGTGTCCTATGCTACAGGTGCTCAAGGAAAGGCCATTTCCAAACAGACAATTTCAAAATGGATAGCCCACTGCATACGCTTTTGTTACTCATTTCATGGAAAAACTGTGCCTGCATACATCAGATCCCACTCCACCAGGGCCACCGCTACCTCTGCAGCCTTCCTCAGGGGGGTTCCTACCAAGGACATTTTGGAAGCAGCTACTTGGAGTTCAGTCCACACTTTCTCCAAGCACTATCACCTTCCACTATACTCTAAATCTAGAGCGGGTTTTGCCACAGCAGTCTTGCAGGGCATCCTCGCTCCTCCTGTACTCTAAATCTAGAGCGGGTTTTGTCACAGCAGTCTTGCAGGGCATCCTCGCTCCTCCTACTTCCACTTAGTGCCTACCACCCCTACTTAGCTTTGGGATTCTTCCCATCTGTAATGACTGCAGCTGTATGCACATTTGAACACATA